>NW_006800067.1:1789959-1792795 GCF_000485575.1 Poecilia formosa
TTACAAGGAAGTCATTGAATTGTTCTTTTGTCTGTCCTGGCTCTTAGTGAAGAAGACACGTGTGCCTGCTGTCCAGTTTGCTGTCTGTCCTGTAAACAAGTAGATTATCAAACTATGTGATCAGAATGGACTTTTGCGTCACAAACAGGATCCAGCGAGTTGGAGAGGTTCAGGGCGACCGGAGATCGGATGTATCAGCCAACCTGAGGAGTTTGTCTTCAGTTCACTTCCAAATAGAACAAGGGGAGTCCGAGATCTCGTCTCTGCGACTGCCGACCGACTGTATCCAAAAGAACCTCAATAAATTTATCGGGTGAGAACTCTTTCAATTGTTTATTTTTTTTTTCTTCATATTTGCTGGGACAGGCTCTCACTGCTAGTGAACTAAAGTTAACTATCTAAAGAGTAGATAGTGGGTGTTTTTATTCTTTTTCCACCTTTACGTGAAGAAAGTAGCTATCGAAAAGGCAGATTGTGGATATTTTTAATCATTTTTCACTTTTAACAAAAGAAAGTATCTAAAAGGCAGAGATTGGGTATTTTAAATTATTTTTCACCTCCAAGAGAGAAAATAAAGAAAGTAACTATTGGAAGGTAGTGGTATTTTTGTTCTTTTTTGTGCCTAAAGAAACAAAGTAACTATTCAAGGGAAGGAAGTGGTTTTTCGCATTTCTACAAGAAAGCAGTGGAGAGACGTCTCACTGAAAATATGAGTTCCGGAACCTCAAAGAAAAGTTTGGAGCGACCTGATCCTGGGCCTAGCAGTTAAATTTATGACCTAAAGACAAAAATAAAAAAAAGGGAATGACTGTAATGATGGGTAGATGAGGCGTCATGTATCGTTTCGACACATAGCAAACTTTGTGGATTCTGTGTCGATACTGTGTCACTCAATACTGACAACTGCTGGACATTAGAAATTCCTACAGGCAACGTAGTGATTTGATGACCTAGTAGTCCATACAATAAGATTTAAGTCTTTGTATTTTACTGAATATTATATATTCTATTATTTCATATCTTCAGTTAAATTTAAAATATATTTGATATACAGTCAATAAATAATGTGAACATGTACCATAGAGTGAAAATTTAAGTGAATGTGTTTGGAATGAGGATGCATGGACTGTTTTTTCCCCACAAATTTTTATTTAAAAAAAGTTTTTACAACATTTTGAAATTTAGCCTGCTAGGGTTTTTTGACAAACTTCTCCTGCTGTAGAAAAAAATGAAGTAAACATTACATTTACAGCGAACCCTTGTTTTTTTGGGGGGGAAGGGGTTGCGTTCCGAAAAAAACCCGTGATATGCGAAATCCGTGAAAAAAAAAAGTAGGTCTGCATTACATTGTCACAGTTATGACTGGAAAAAGCCAACGGCTTTACAGACAACTGATTCTCATGTAATAGATGGTCTTACATAGTTTTTAGACTATAGATAGGGAGGCTGCACAGAGCAGTCAATGACTAGAAGATTACAAGATATCTTATCCTGTTCTATCAGCTGTTACATGCAGCACTGATGCATTTTCCATTGAAGCTATCAGTAGCAACATTTTAAAGTGAAATGGTTGTAATTTTATTGTTGTACCGCTTACAGTTCCATTGACCTCTTGTGACTCAAACTGCCATCGATTTTTGCAGCTTTCTGCTGTGTTGCCTCTGAGAAGCTGAGTGGGGCAACTAGAACTATAATAATGTTGGGTTAGAGACACACAAATACCAATCTTGAAAACCATTTCCTGTAGTCCAAAGGGGGCAACCTGTAATAAATTTGGATCAAGTGAGAGCAGCGAATATTTCCACCAACTCTTTTTATAATGTGCTTTTTTATTATTTGAATGCTTCTCAATATTCTGCACATTATTTATATTTTTCTTTTACCCAAACACTCATTTGTAGCTGATCCATTTCCCCCAGACTTGTTTACAAATTCAAATGAGAAAGCCTCGGATGCTGCTTCTCCTGACCAGCCACTTCTTTATGTTTTATTAAAACTGGTGAGATCAAAGACTTGTCACCATGTGTTGTGTCCATCGCTTTCTGATAACATCATCAAATCAAGTCTTTTGGTCTGATTTGTAATCTATGCCGACTCAGGTTAGATGTCTAAATCAATGGAGCCATGTAATGAGCAGTTTTCTTTTCAAAGAAGTTTCATCACAGAAAATTGCCTTCAATCCTCCTGGGAAAACTCAGAAGAAGAAAAAAAGTTGCACTGACATGTTAGCAAAGCAATTTGCTTTCTGGATCAGGTGTTGGTAGTAAACAACAAAGGCTTTACCTGCGTTTAGCAAACATACAACTGAATCACACATAGAGCAAAAATAGCACCGTACATTAATAAATATTAAAACTACATAAAGATTAACCTCAAGAAAAACAATTACTTTTAAGGTTTTGAAGTTTTCATGTCTTCATGAATATTTATGATTGTTGTCATAAAGTGTCATTCAATAAATCATGACACTTTTACTGATCGACATAAATTTGTTATGAAGATATTACAGATTAAACTTTATCTTTAATAACATAAAGCTACATATTTTTTAAAGACATTGAGGAATGCATGTTTGAGAAATTAATATTCTCAAACAGGCAAAAACAGGACAAAATGCTATATATCTCAAAAATGGCAATTTTACATACTATCCCCCCTTTAACACCTAGCTTTATTTTATTTTAACAAATAATACATTTATTTTAATAATTAAATTAAATTGGACTTAACCCGGTTTTTGTGTAGTAAATGTAGAACACAGGACTAAATCCAATCAACTCAAACCTTATATTTCCTCTGGAGTTGTTTCAGTAAATATAACATCTTAATTGTATTT
>NW_006800068.1:0-144499 GCF_000485575.1 Poecilia formosa
GGAGAGCTGGGAGCAGGTCTCACCCTCTCAGGAGGAGAAGTAGAGAGAAGGGGCAGCAGGGGGCGCTGCAGCAACAAGTCAGAAACACTCAGGATGATGAAGTGGAACCAACATTTAGTCTGTTAGGATTCAGTTCATGTGGCAGATCAACAAAAAGTGGTGAGTAAATTGTAAAATGGAAGCAAAAATCCACATTAAGAGCATGAAAAATGCAGCATGTATCTGTTTTCAGCTGATTCCAATGAAGCAAAACTCAGTCCATCAGTCAGAAACGTAAAAACTAAGGCACAACTGCAAAACAAAAACTTTAATTACAGTATTCAAGAGGCTCCATGTAACTCTGGAGGAGCTGCAGAGATCAACCGCTCCTGTTTTATGGACGAATATTAAAGTTTTTAGTCTGCATGTAGAAAAAAAGCTGCTTTTTGGTGTAACAAACTAAAAACCAAAGTGAAAGAAACTCCTGATATAATTTTAAATCTAACTGAACTGTCTTGATGTGACACTGAACAGCAACATGAGGAAGACCATGGCTGTTAGCTTGTGCCGTGTTGCTAAGATGGTGTCCACTGTTAGTATCAAAGCACATCAAACATATTTGTGTTTGAAATATATTCAGGGTTATGAAAGAATCTAACTACATTTTTCCAGTTGAATATTCTCCACACCTCGATATTTCTGGGCTTTTACATTTCACAGAAACATTTCACCAGAATAATTTCTGATTCTGTCTCATCTAAGTATTTACTTGTGCATAGTTATTATACTTAGGGTGTTTTAACACCTGAGTGAAGTTGGCCCTCCCACCTTCTTCAAATCAGATAAAATTGGTGTCAAACGTTAGTGCTACGTTTGTGCTGGTTTGTGAAGCAAAAATTTTCGTTTGTGCCGCTATCATTTTAGACATATAAAGAAATGTTTCTAGAGGTCATCCAAGGTCAACCAACCCCCCACCTTCTTCAAACCAGACAAAATGGGTGTCAATCAACTCGGCTACGTTTGTGCTGGTCTGTGCAGCAAAATTTTTTGTTTGTGCTGCTTTGGCTTTGAAGATATTAATGAAAGTGTAAAGGTCAAAAGGTCAACCAGCCCCCCCAACTTTTATAAAATCCAACTTTCTTTATATCTTTAAAATGATAGCGGCACAAACGAAAATTTTTGCTGCACAAACCAGCACAAACGTAGCACAAACGTTTGACACCAATTTTGTTTGATTTCATAAAAGTGGGGGGGCTGGTTGACCTTTTGACCTTTTTGCTGCACAAACCAGCACAAACGTAGCTGAGTTCATTGACACCCATTTTGTCTGGTTTGAAGAAAGTGGGGGGTTGGTTGACCTTGGATGACCTCTGGAAACATTTCTTTATATCTTGAGAATGATAGCGGCACAATTTTGACACCAATTTTGTCTGATTTGAAGAAGGTGGGGGGGCCAACTTCACTCAGGTTGTTTTAACACCTGGTAGTCCAGTAGACTCGGTTTGATTGGGAACAGAAACTGCAACATTTGGTTCATTTTCAGACTACATTGTGTCAAACAAACCAAACACATTGAAGAACCTGTTAACCTCCTCACCTGTGGGGGCGCTACACCAGCAAGGTAATAACACAAAAAGCTCTGAAGAAAACACTGAGCAAAACCTCCTTCCTCACAAAAACTAAACAAATGGAGGAGCGTCAGTAGGACCAGTTTCTTTTTGTGTTTGGTAAAAGTCCACAAGATATTCCTCCATTAGCGCGAGATGCTTGTGTTTCTTTCAGAGGTTGGACCAAGTCAGTGTTTTGTAAGTCTCAAGTAAAACTCAAGTCTTTATTCTCAAGTCCAAAGTCTGAAACTTTTAATTTCAAGTCTTTTTAAACAATGCTGCAATTATATGTTAAATGTAAAAAGAATTGCACCTCTGTATTGCACAGTTCAGTTAACCTTAGCTGCAAGAATGGTCAGACTTTAAACTATAATTTTCCAGAACACAGAGTGTGAGGATTTTTGTGTTATAATCTTTACATTTATATTACTTTAGATTATTAATCTTACCTTAGCAGTCTTATATTATAGATAATTGTGATCTTCATTTAGAAGTGTTGGCCCTTCGCTGTCTGTGTTAAAACTTCAGACTGCTGTGTTTAAAACTTTCTCTCACTGATATCTCAAACTGAAGGTTTTCAGAAGGCGCGGTGGGCAGCGCGCTGCAGCGGTCCTCTGCATCTGCTGTTTTCATCAAAGTTTGGTAAAAACTCACAAAAGTTGTCTTTTACGTAGGTTGTCGAAAAATACCTATCAAAAAGTCATATAAAATGTTCGACTTTTAAGATATTTTTACGATGATATATTTTACGCATCATCCTAAAAATATTTATTTATCCCTTGTCTGATCTTACAGGGAGACGGAGACCTCATTCTAAGCTAATTTTTACTTCTTCCGGTCGGCTAACGGTAGCTAGCTACAAGCTAACATGTTTAGCATGTTGAAGTCAATCTGGAGCTCCTTTTTGAGAACCAGCTGTTCAGGTGGAAGAACCTGTTCATGGAAGAACTGTACTTCGTACTCTTCACCATCCTGACATGTATGCAAGACTGTCGAGAGATAAATCACCTTAAATAAATAGCTAATGCAGCGAGTAGCATGTTTAGCTAACTTGTAGTATTTGTCCGTGAAGGATTGTGACCCGTTCAGAGTCCGTACTTCCGGCTCAATGGCCGCTGGATCCTGGGACGATACGCAGGTAAAGATGATGAATGGATAATAGAGAACTATTTTTATTTAGTATAACGTGTTTATCCTGTGTTTGCAGTCTTTTTCAGCTAATATTTATATTGTGTAACCTTTATCGATAGTGTTGAGCCAATTCAAGCCACTTTTGTAATTGACATAAGATTTTGTGGGATATTATATGATCTCCTACTATTAGGTAGTTTGTTTATTTTGCTTTAACTGCATCAAACATGATGGTTTAACTGCAGTTACATAAAAATGCTGAGGCTAACTGTACAGTAAAACTGGTCTATGACTTCATATTAGGGCCTTTGAAAATGGAAAAAGAAACATTAAATTTCAGCCAAAAAACCCTCAAAGTTTGAGCTTAACCTCAGAAATTTTTTATAAAACACTTGGAAATTTTTCAACTCCAAAAGTCTAAAATTAGTGTGAAAAAACTCAGAAATTTTCAGATTAATCTAAGACATTTTCTAGATAAAACATGAAAAGATTTTAAGCTCCAAAAGTAAAACAATTAGCGTGAAAAACCTCAGGAATTTTACGACTAATCTCTGAAGGTTTTTATCAAAAACTTGGACATTTCTGAGCTCAAAGTTCAAAATGTTCAACTTTTGAAACTTTCAACTTTAGTGAAGTTGAACATTTTCAGGTTTAGGAGCTCAAAACATGTCAAGATTTTTAAAGAAAACCTCTGAGATAAATCTCAAAATTTGAGTTTCTTTCTTGCAAATGTTCATCTTTTGGAACACAAATTTATAATTTTTTTTCTAGACTTTTGTTTGGGGTAGACTTTACTTAATAAATGTTTTTCTACCTACAAAATGGCCCTAATACACTGTTGGACAAGTCTGAAAGTTTGCACTTTTAAGCAGACCTTTGGGAACCCAGAAAGCAGCTGAACTGACAAAAGACAATATTTGCATTGATTTACTGTTAAATTTGTGTAGAATAATATAAGATCCATAATAATTTGATTACTCTGTGGGATTATATCATTCTTGTTGATTAATGAAATATAGGAGATCATTCAATATTTGATTTGTTATTCAATAGAGTCCCTGTCTTGCTGTATCAGAAGAACATGTTTTACTGAGCAGGTTGATGATGTTTATTTTTCTTTGCAGTATCATTTTAGTCCCTCATACCCAGGTATTAAGTTGCATTCTGTCAGGATTAGACATCTGGTGCATTGCAATATATTGTTGTTACATTTAATAAGACAGAAAATAATTCCAGTAGACAACACTGAAGCAAACTTTGGTAACTTTATCAGGATGATTCTTTCCAGAACATGAAATATGCTGCAAATACACCAACATTTACCAGGTATTTCTAGTACAAATATCTTTTTGCACTTTAAATAAGACAAAACTCATTTAAAAGTAAGTTTTATGAGCTTGTTTTAATTCCATCCATCCATCCATCCATTTTCCTTCACCCTTGTCCCTCAATGGGGGTTGGGAGGGGTGCTGGTGCCTATCTCCAGCTTTGTTTTAATTCCTTAAAATAGATTTTTCAAAAAAGTATTTGTTCAACTTATAACAACACATTTTCCTACAAGTGAAATAATCTGCTGGTAGGACCAGTACTTTTGATCAGTATTCAATAATTATTGATTTTAAACAAGCTCCTATATCTTGTTAAAACTTAGTTTTGTCTTATTTAACGTGTGATAAGATATTTGCACTATAAACAAGGCAAAAGGATTTGGTCTTTTTCTTTTGTGGCAAACAAAGAATGTCCATTTTTGCACATTTTCACAAAAGTCTTGCAATGGAAATGATTTTTACAAGTCATCAAATCCAGTAGGGTTTTTGTTTTTTTTTAATCAATGAAAATTTCACATTAATTCACTCGGAGAAACCCTGATACTCTGCAGCAGGAAAAGACTTCCAGTTTGACACAAACCACAGGCTGTCGATTCAGTTTCAGTTCACGTCATCTGCATCGCTCTGACAGGATTCATCATAACCACCCTTTGTGATGACACTTCACATTCCTCAGTCAACTGATTGGGTTAAAGCCCGTCTTTCCAGTAACGGGAACCCGGATCCATTCATCACGACAGCCGTTGCCTTAATGCGAAGGCTGCGGCGTCACCCTTTGGATCCGCTGCTTCTCGAAAAATGAGAGCTGAATGTCTAATGGGGGCTTGTGCATTTATTTCCATGAATAATGTCCAAACTGATGGAGTCAGATGTGACACTTCTTGACCTAATTTCAAGACAATCACTCGAGAAAACAGCTGTAAAGTCAAAAAACGGATGCAGACATGATGGACACGCTCGGTTTAGGCTAGCACTGTTTTGAAGCTTTCACCACTACAAGAGCTGCTCTTATATTGACTTGAAAAATAAAAATTAACCTGTTTTCTTCTACACAAAATGAAGCAATTTCTGGCTAACTTCAGAATATTTTAAACCTGGCAATGTGTATCACTAGGGAGAATATTTATTTGATGAAATTGTTTCAAAGCTCGAGGGGTGATAGCGGAGTAACAAAAATGTAATCATACATTCGTCAAATGACTCTGGTACGAAACTATAATTTCCAATCTTCTCCTTTAATTAATTCAGTGTGGGTAGAGTGAAATTAAAGCACAGAGTTTCCACTTTAGGCTCATGTTCAACTCTCAAAAGGACATTTTGAAAATGTTTTCAACATTCAAACCCAATTCTCAAGCTAGCAATCCTCGAGCGTTTAGGAATCTTGGTTCATTTGCTGCTCTCGCGCAAAATGTGTGAGGATTTAACATATGGGAGTGAAGGATAGAGACGTTGGTTGCTCATTGGTGTTTTTTTTACAAACAATCCAAACTAACGCTAATGATGAATTCACACCATTGTGTTTTGTAATTTCTAATACTAGTTTCTACAAAGTTTGGTTCGTTTGGGGAAGTGAACGCGAAATCGAACTCTGGTCCACCTATAAACTTTGGTCTCAGTTCGGTTAAAGTGAATTCTGTTGTGGTTCAAATGCATGTGTGAACACTAAGTGGACTGGAGACCGCTCCAAAATCAGGAAGTGAACTACAGTGCATTGCAGTTTTGGTAAGCACAACTAAAACAAACAAATGTGTGATTCTAGTGCTAGCGGTAGAAATGTGTTGTGGTCTTTTACCAAAGACAAAACAGAAATCCTGCGACTGCTTTTTTTCTGTTTACGTGTTGTGAAGTTGCGCTCAGTGTCTTCTCTTGAGTTTTTTATGTCGTTTCCTTCAGTGGTTCTTTGTGCAGCACCCCCACAGGCGAGGAGGGGAACAGCTTTTTCAATTAGTTTGGATTGTTGGACACAGTGCAGTGTGAATAACAACCACAGCAGCTGGAAATGTAACAAATGTTGCAATTCTGCTCCCAGTCGAGCTAAAACTGCTGGATTATCAGGTGTGAAAACACCCTATAACTTCTCTGGCTTCTTTCCTGACCTGCCTGATCTGTTCCTTGGTCTTCATGCGATTTGTTGAATATGGTGCGTCATTGGGGCCAAAATTAAGACTATTGCGGAGGCAGCAGTGGCTACTTCCTTGTTGTGAAAGTTTATATCCTAAATAAACCCATAAACTGATCTGATTATAGACTGGAGCCAGTAATAAGCAAATGAGAAGGAGGTAATCACTTAAGTTAGCTTTGCAGAGGCTAACAACTAGCATACATACCAGTTACCATTGTTTATCATTATTCAGATCAGTAATTGGCTTTAGAATCGATATAATCTCCTGTGACGAGAAAATAGCCACCTTTGGGTGGATAATCAAATTTTTGGCGCTAAAGTTCACTAATGTTCTCTCTCAAACCTCTAACGGTGTCAAAGGACAGCTGGGTTTATATTTCATGGTGTTCTGTCACATGAAATCCCCAAAACCAAACGTGTTTGCGAGTGTGGCGATAGCTTGACAAATGAGTGTGAAAACAAGGCACCGAACGTTTCTGTTGTGACATTGTCGTTTGAAATGCTTCAGTCCGACACCAGCTTCCTTCGTAGTAATTATCCCTACAGTCGTTCCCTTTGGTGCAAACTGCAGAATGTTTAGATCAATCACATCCCGTTGGTTGCTTTGCAGTTTCTTTTTTAGCAGATTGCTTGCATCTCTTTTAATCCTTGGCAAGCATACAAGGAAATGGCGTCTATCTTTGTGTTCAGGCTTGGCTCAGTCCAACAGCAGAACGGGTCCAGAAGTTTCCTGCTGAGCATGCATGTTTTTCTTTCTGCAGTCATTTTTATCTCGCGTTTGACGACAGAGTTGTAGATAATTGTTCCTCCAAGGAGGCTGGATAACAAGACTGAATGTCCCGAACTCTGAGAACCCAATTAAACGGCGTCGCCGGAAATGCCAAGAGAGAGGTGTAAGACTTTAGCTGACCCGTTTGTGGATGAGTTCTGAGGTACCGTGGTTCGCTGGGCTGAAAGGCACCAGGCCTTTAACAGACCTTTCCCCTGAACGTGTCCAACCCGATCCGGGTCTTGACCGCCAACAGACGATGATGACGTTGACAGAGTCCTGCAGCAAGCCCATGAAGAAGAAGCGGCGGCGGCGCGGTTTTGGACGGAGCTAACGGACGCGTTGGATGTTGGACCTGGGCTGGAGGAATGAGCGGCGATGTGTCCTTGCTTGGTAACGGGGACAGCGGTTCTTACGCAGCGCCCTCTCAGCATGTTGTGGAAAGCTTTTTTGAACTCCCTGCTGAAGCACGGGTAGATGATGGGGTTGATGCAGCTGTTGAGGTAACCCAGCCAGAAGGTTATCTTGAAGATGGTTTCAGGAGGCTTACAGGATGGGAAGATGGAGCCTGAGGAAAGAGAAGTAAAAAAAAAAACTTAGGTAGAAGTGTAAGGGAGGGTTTGACATCCTGGAGAAAGTTACTGAGCAAGAATTTGGTGCACAAATTAATTCTGAATATTTTGTAATTCACAAAGGATTATGGTCCTTTCACACCAAACTCACAACAATCACTTGATATTTTGCTCTAGACGCTCTTTGGAACGAGCCGTAATTTTCTGTTGCCGGTCTCAGATTCATCAGCCGTTCAATGGTGGATGAAATTGAGAGAGTGGCACCAAAATATTACTAAGTCAATTACTAATTCAGTTGATAAAAAAAATGTAATCAGAATACATTTTAATTTAGAAATGTTGACTATAAACTGGTTGAGCTTCAACAGGAGAGTTCAGCATTGCAATAAGTTGACTCCAGACCTTGTTTTTTGTCAGTGTTATTGGTATTTATTTGACAGTAATCCATCAGCAATACTTTAAAAATACAAAATATTACCAAGTAAGACGAGACAAAACTAACGTACAAGTAGCTTTTAATCGAGCTAGTCAGGTTTTAAATTTCCAGGATTCTCAATCAATTGGTGATTTAATTTTAAGATGTAATAAAAAGATTAACGCAGCTCACACCCATCTGATTGGAGCAACTTATGTTTAGAAAGTCTGGTATTTATCATGTAAACAAAAGAACCTGAAATAAGGATCAGAAGCTGAAAATATTTACTCTCTTCTGTCTGCATGTTAATCCAAAGCTGGAAAATGCTGAAATGTGGCATTTTTCCAGCCACTTTCAGACTAAATTAATCCTGTTGGGGCTCCCTGCCTGGTCGCTGGACTGTTGCCTACTGCTGGACTCAAAATGCATGTGCACTCATCCAAAACGCTCGAAATATTAACTTTTATAACCGAAATCCGATGAAAACCACTTTGTGCCTTTCCTCATAGATTCACAAATCTGTCCAGTTTCCTGGTCTGTTGATTCTCTTTAAATCGATGCGTCACAGGCGTTTACAGACACTTTGGTGTTCAGAAAATGGAGCTGCCTTGTAAACAACTGGCTCTCTTGCAGTAACTCTGCAGCTTCATTGAAAGCTGTCATTAACAGGCTTGAAACGGGCTTTTCATCAGCAGAGTTTTGAACATAAATGTGGTTTTTCTGAGAATGTCATAGAAAACGCTGAGGCAGTGATAGTCTGAGAGCAGCTTCATGAGCTGTGAAGGTCTGTCTCCATTGAAATGCATGACTCTCCTTATATGACTGGCTGCTTTGGGAGTCAGCGGTGACTCTGGTATTGCAGTCCATTAAACCTCCTGCGTGTTATCTATAATAGTTTTCTCTTAGATGAGAGCAATAGGTGGGTTATTCCATTTCATCTCGCAGAGGAAGCCCATTGTACCATTTTGTTTGCTCTATTTGCTTGCTTGTAATTGAATTTCTTTGTCTCCTTTCAGCGACGTAATAGACCGAGTTGGGTCAAGACACAGGAGTCAAAAAAAGATGGCCTCCCTGTTGTCATGCTCACAGCGAATTAATTAAAGCGCCAAGGTTCATGCCTCAACAAAAGCGGCTGCTAAAGCGCTAATTTATGTTACAGCTTTGCATTTTAAAGAGTTAATCTTTCCTTGGACCTTAAATGAAAGTTGGCTTTGTTCTTTGTGGCATTGATTCAATGTTCCTCTGGGATTTTGGTTGGTATCGACTTGGCAACATGATGCATTTTTATGTACTACAATTTGTTTGTTCCTCCACATCCTGGCTAAAATTGCTCCACTGGACTTGATGATTTAGAGCAGTCTTTCTCAAACTGTGGTCCGCTGGCACCCCCTAGTGGTGTGCGAGGTACTGCAGTGGGTTCACTCTACTGACTCAGTATACTTCATTATGCCTGGATAGAATATTATATTTTTTCTAGTAAAAATTGACATACTCTTTGGTTTCTTTAGACTGTTCTATAAGTAGATAGTTCTGACGTATTTGGCGATCCTCTCAAATTATAAATGTTATTTAATAAATATTTTTTATATACTTTTATGTATTTTAATCAAATTTTTTCCCCGTCTAAAACTGTTAAGTTTAACAGTTTTGCCACAAAAGCAAAAAACAAAAAAGTTATTTATGTCTCTCTAACTTTACCTGTTTGTGGAAATTCATCAATAAACATCTTGAAAAACTTTTCCAGACTTAAAGTGAACTTTTTAAGTTTATTCTGTATATGCCAACATAAGATTAGGGGCATTGAATAATAGTAGCGCTCAATTTGCGTGAATCCATCCAGGCCAAACAAAGACATTGGTGACATATCCATTTTCTCCTGCATAAATCATCTGACATAATAACTTGTTTTCTTGGCAGGCACATCAAATCCGAGCCTCGCTTGGAAAAGCAGAGCTTAATTGCTCCCTCTGGTTGAATCGCTCAAATCTGCTGCAGCTGCAAACAAATTGCACAGTGACGGCAATTTACTACAGATACTCACTTATGAAAAGGTTGAAACTGTGGTTCTGCAGTTTCTCTGCGGCTCTTTTACTTTTGCTTTTAATAAACACTCAGACATGTTATGTTGGCACCCCTGAACTCTCCTCACAACATGAGGCATAGCTATCTCATGGTCGCAGCAAAAAAAAAAAAAAAAAAACACTTAAAAGAAGAAACTGAAGCTCTACTTGGGTAGAAATTTCACTTATACGTGTTTTAGAATGTGTAGTTGTGAATATGTAAACCAAAATGTCAGAAAATTTAATCTTAGTTCATCCATAGGTCAGATTTATCTCCCCTTGCAGAGTGACTTCACCCCATCCCTCAGCTGGAGGGCAAAAAGTTGCTGGCTAACGATGATTAGCATTGGTTTTAGCTGTTAAGTTGTCAATATAATGCGCTAAATCTGAAATGTACGCATTTAAGAAAACCTGCTTTGCTACTAATTGTTAACACTATGACAACACTGTGTTGGTGGGACTATAATAATTACATCAAAAATCAAACATTTATAAAACGCCTTGCAAGCTCAGTTGCAAGGCGTTTTATAAGTTAAAAAGTTTTAAAAGTTACGTATTCGCTTTGTAACGTCTTGTGTTCTGGTGTGAAGAAACCATGTAGAAACAAATTGTAATATGAATGAAAATTATTAAACTACAAAAGACGAGCGATATCTGTAGCTTTACAGTACGAATAACCACGTCTGTAGGTGACAGGAGAACAGAATATGGTACATTATCATCACAAGGTTTGATGACACCGGCTAAGCCAGGTGGTTGGGGCGATCATCCAGCGGCCCGCCGTGTGTTCGAGTTAAAAAATGTTTACAGTTGACAGGAAATTTGGAGATATGACTTGATAATTCTGTGTTATTGGAAGATGAACATCTGAACACCAACTATAAAGTTTTAAAAATGCAAACATTTTTTAAAAACTTAAATAAATAAGCAATGCTAAACCTGGTGGGGGCACAAATAAAGCCTGGTGGCCCACCAGGCTTATAATACACTGGAGGAAACCCTCTGTCATGAATGTCACGCAAAATTGAGTAATGAAAAAAGTCATCTTGTAGTTACCTACCAATTGGTAAAACCAGGAAAAAGGGGAGCCAGCACAGGATGAAGCAGCCGACCACAATGCCCAGCGTCCTGGCCGCCTTTTCTTCCCCTGAGAACCTCAGCAGCTTCGGCAGAGGAAACGACGGCCGCTTGTGCGTCCCCGCCTCCTCGCCATCTTCGTGTTTCCCCGCCTGAGCCGCCGCGTTTCCCCTGTGCATCCTCAGCGTGACTCCTCCCATCTCCACCTCCTCTCCCTTCGTGCTCTCCCTGATGCTTTTGGTTTCTCGTCTCGCCACGGTGTAGACTTGGCAGTACATGGCCAGGATGATGGCTAGCGGTATGTAGAAAGACCCCAACGCGGAAAACAAGGCGTATCCAGGTTCCTGCGTGATTCGGCACTCTGTTTCGTCTTCCGGGTCGGGCTCCTTCCAGCCGAACAGCGGGCCCACCGATATTGCAGCGGAGACTCCCCAGAGGGCCGCCACCGCCGTCAGGCCGCGCCGTCCGGTGGCGATCGCCGGGTAGCGCAGGGGGTAGCTCACCGCCAGGTAGCGGTCGATGGAAATCACGCAGAGGCTGAGGATGGAGGCGGTGCAGCAGAGGACGTCCAGGGCGGCCCAGACGTTGCAGAAGGAGCGTCCGAACACCCACCGGCCCAGCGCCTCCGAGGTGGCCGAGAACGGCAGCACGGCCGAACTCAGCAAGAGGTCCGCCGCTGCCAGGTTGGCGATGAAATAATGCGTTACGGATCGCCACTGGTGATGGAGCAGCACGGACAGGATGACCAGGATGTTACCAAGGACGCCGAACAACAGAAACACCACCAGCACCGCTGCCAACGCCACCGCCTTCGCCACATGCACCTCGGACTGGGCGGACGAGCTGCAGTTGGGGCAGAAGTCATCTGGCGAGAAAACACTTGTGTTCTCAGTGGGAACCATTATGGTCGCGCTCCAACAGAGGACAAAAGCTTCCCCAGCTGCACAAACCGCTCTGCCGCTTCATTTGCAGATGCACTGTTGACTCTTGCCAACAACCCATAGATCATGAGGTTCGGGTTCCTTTGGCTGAAAGTCAAGTTTGGTCACAGTCGGTCTGGAAATGCTCAAAAAGCAGCCACTGGTCAGGATATCTGTAGAAGAAGGAAAAATATTCATACTAGTGACATTTACCAGTAAACAAAGCGAAGAGATGCTGTTTCTCTGTGGGTGGAGAAGCCAAATGACAAAACACATTAAACGCAAATGGCAAAACAAAGCTCATTACATCTGAGACGTGGTTAAAAGGTATACATAACAATCTTCTCCCTTCATTAGATCTGCAGCAGAGATCAGAGTAATGAAGTAGAGAAAACACACAATTATCCAGAAGTATCGCAGCCTGTTGTCTTTCTGCCTCTGCAAACGAAATCAAAGTAAAGACACCCAGATGGAGTCGAAGGAAAGACTGAAACAAACGGAAAGAAACTGATCAAACGAATTGATTCCAATATGTGATCTAAGAGTCTATCAGTAGAGAGCTGCACCCCTAAGGCCTGGATCCAGGAGTTATTTAGGCACACTAAACTGCTCCACTTTTGGAAATTTTCTAAATTTTAAAGGAAAAATGTTTGCCTTTGAGCTCAAAAATTCAAGTTTCTTCTCTACAAAGTTTTATGTTTTTTACAAACCAATCTTCAACTTTTCAAAATCAAAAATTTCCAAATTTATTCTTCCAAAATTTCTTATATTTATCTGAAATGGTGGATTTTTTTTTACTTTCTGAATCTGGAAATTTTGTTCTTTTCTGTAAAGTTTCCAAGATTAATTTAATCAATTATCAAATTTTCAAACTCTGAAACTACCAAATTATTTCTAGAAAATTTCTGAGTTTTTTTTTTTTTTTTTTACGTCAATTTTGGATTCCTTGAGCTCAGAAATTTTCAATTAAAAATTTTTTTTTTACAAAATTTCTGAGATTAATCACACAAAAAAATTCAGTTTTTTTGGCTGAAATTTTTGACTTTTTGAATTTAGAAATTTTGTTCTTTTGTATCAAATTTCTCAGATAAAACTTTCTGAGTTTTATTTTTTATTTTTTGGTAAATCTTGACTTCAAGCTCAGACATTTTCAAAAGAAAAATTCTATAAAATTTCTGAGATTAATTTTAAAATTTCTGGGCTCCTAATCAGATTTTGACTTTTCCAGCTCAGACATTTTTGTCCTTTTCTATAAAATTTCTGAGATTAATATAAAGAATGTCATAGTTTTTCAAGCCAACCTCTTAGGTTTGGATACAAGGAGCAATTCGGATCCACTAAACTACTCCCAGTTTCCCAGTTTCTTTAATTCCTTCACATTAAAGTTAAAAATAATAGTAATTTTGTTTTTGTACCAAAGTACCCCCTATCTGAACCGTAGGTTCGGTTCAGTTTGGCCATGTTGAAGCTCTGAACTAACGCTCAGCTTCATCACTTTGAATTAAAATAAGATGTAAACACAAAGACACCAGAGTGGAAATGATGATCTCCAGGGAGCAACAGCAAAATCATTCGCAGCATTATGAGAAACCCAACCAAGCATGCAGCGAGGCCATAAATGAAAGCCATATAATTATGTTTTTAAGGGCAAACAGTCCACCAAGCGCCAGCGACAGCTCTGCTGAAGGTCTGTCTTTCTGTGTCTGAGTGCCTGTGTGTGTGTGTCTGTGTGTGTGTGTGTGTGTGTGTTGGGCTTTATGTCATTCGTCGGATGACAGGCGGACAATTGAACCGTGAGGAGTGCGCTACACAAGCCCCCTGCGAGCGCTTCAGGTGCCGATAGTCTCACTCCGTACCTTTCAGAGTGAGAAATGTCACCGGCAGAGATAAGCTGCGGCAGAATGAAAAAGCATTTTAAAAAAAAGTCATTGTCGCATGTCTGTGCAGAATCAAAGACTTGTTGTGCTGCACGTCCTGTTGTGAGGCGGAACCACACACTCCCCATCACTGGATGCTGCGATTTCAGGAGCCTGAGGCGGAGCAGAAATGAAAGAGGTGAACTGCTTGGAATGAACTGTGACTCTGAGTACAGTTATAATGAGATTTCTTAGTGTGAGGAGGCAGGGCTGTAAAAACAACAGGTTATGCTCTATGCAACACATGTGGGTGCTGCCCTACAGGGGCGCCAAACAATGGTGTAGAGATTATTCACAGTGACAATTTTTAACACCTGTTTAGCACGTGTAAGTAAAGTATTAAGGCTGTTGTAGATAAAAGTAGGTTTCTGCCAAAAAACTCTGAAATTTAGAAATTTTACTAGATTAGTTTTTTTTTTTTAGTAAAAACATCAAAATTTCTCAGTTTGAAAAGCTGAAAATTGAGAAAGAACTCAGAGACCTTGAGATTAAAAGTAATCCGGAAATTTCCTGAGTTAGAAAAACTTGAATATTTGTAAGAAAAAAAAAACTACTGGAACCAGTGGGATTAATTTTAGAAAATTTCTAGAAAATATTTGGAAATTTCTGAAAAATTTCAGCATTCAAATTTTTCACTTTTCGAGCTCAGAAATGTAATTTTGTCTACAAAAAATTATTTTTATACTAAAGATTAGTCTCAAAATTTCTGAGTTTTTTTTAGAACATGTTTCTTTCCAAGCTCAGAAGTTTCCAAATTGCTTTTTAGAAGAATTTTTTTCTTCTCTCAAGCCCAGAAATTTTAAAATTTTCTCAAAAATTTCTGAGTTTTTTCCAGAAAATCTTTGATTTAAAGCCCAGAAATTTCCAAATTATTTTCTACAAAATTTCTGAGGTTTATCTTAAAATTTTTGACTTTTCAAACTTGGAAATTTCCAAGTTCTTTTATAGAAAATGTCTGAGATGGACCTCAAGTTTTTTGGTAGAAGTTTACTCCATTTTTTCTTTTTTTTGCTATCTGTGTTGTTAAGGTGCTGCGCTAATGTGGGCACCAAAACAATGGTGTAAATATTATTTCTCGTCAGCATTTCCTATATTTAGCAGCTTTTTGCGAGTGTAAATGATGATTCATAAGAGAGGAACCTCAGAAAGTACAAAGTTGCGCTCCTGTGTGGAGTTTTCTGTCTGAGTGTGGGAGTGTTGGTGTGTTAGAGGGAAATGAGGGTCAACCAGGAAATAAATGAGCGCCGAGCAGAGGAAAGGAAAAGCAGCATCAGTGATGCTTCACTCCTCTGCAGCAACACGCGGTTTGCTCTCTGGTTTGGAGGCGATTGATGGGCGGTGCAGTAAGTCAGCGGCAGGCGACATGTTTATGTTGGGAGGTCGTCTGGGTGACAATCGGTAGATTTTATTTGCATGGGCTTTGATAAATAGACGTATTGTTGCAGCCACATATATAAAAACCCCATAACATTACGACCACTGACAGGTGAAGCCATTTATGCTGCTGTTGTTGTTGCAGGGTGATAATGTGGTTCACACCTGAATGTTTCTGCAGAGTATTCACCTCCTTACAAAATATCGGTTCTATTGATCGAGTAGAAACTGCTTCTGATTGACTCTGTTTTTAAAATTAACTTCATATCAACAAGAAAGTGTTTTAAAATTTTATTCAGGCTTAAAAATTACTGTTTTCTGGCTGGAGTTGTTTCATATTTTCTAGAAATTTTTTGACTTTTCAAGCTAAGAAATTTCCAAATTGTTTTGTAGAATTTTTTTAGATCAGTTGCAAAATTTGTAGTTTTTTTTTTTACTTTTCGTGTTCAGAAAATTCTACATTGTTTTCTAGAAAATTTCTGAAAATGATTACAAAGTTTCCTAGTTTTTTCTAGCAAATCTTTCACTTTTCAAGCTCAGAAATTTCCGAATTGTTTTCTAGAAATTTTATTTAGATTAATTGCAAAATATCTTTGTTCTTTTCTAGAATTTTTTTTTTACTTTTTAAGCTGAGAAATTGTGACTTTTTTTCTATAATTTTTTTTTGGATCAATTGCAAAATTTCCGCAAATTTGGCTGCATCGTTGCTGATACTTTCTGTCTGGAAGGGTTTGAATTGTATGCCATTTCAGATAAAATAGCCAAAAAATTTGCTAAAATAAAATGTGCAAACACTAAAAAACAGACTAAAATAAATTGGAGAAAAACAGGTGAGAATGGCCGCCATCTTTTTAAGTTAATGGGTGGAGTTTCTCCTCCTCCTCCCTGCATTTCCTGCTATCTGCTTTGTGAATCTGATGCAGAAATGAATCAATTAGCATGAGCAATGGAGCTGCACAACATTGAGGAGATTAAACGGCTTCATTAATTCCCGGCTCAGCACGGCGGCTGGTCGTGATGCAGCCAAACTCTCTCCAGTTCATGTTTCATTCATGTATGGTGAGATTGTTGCAGGGCAGCAGGCGGAGAGCAGCACACAGATGAAATGATGATGGGTTATAATGTGTGAAATGACCTTTTCAGGGTGGTCATCGCCTCCCTGCCCTCCCAACCTTCATCGCTTCACTGGAAGCAGAATCACACCACCTTCCTCTTCATTCTTTCTCTTCAATTTGTGCTGCAAAAACGCGACAATAATGGAGATGTTACAATGATGCCTCTCAGGAAAACGGCATTTTCTCTGCTGGTAGCTGAAACTGAACCCCTGCTCTCGTCCTCCAGAGATAAGATTTGATCAAAAGCCAGCAGCCAGCGGTATAATTTACATGTGAAATGTAAAGGCGGCTCTGCTCTTGTTGCTGCATTAGAGGATGTAATGGACTAAAGCTTCGTCCTTGGGAACCATCATGGAGAAAACGCTGTTCAGTTTGAAACAGGCAGGGCTGTTAGTCGGACTAATGTGGCTTGAAAAAGCCGAGGGAGCGTCGTCATCACACATGGTATGGACGTACTGTAAGGCGGCCATGTCTTTTAAAGAGAGGAATCATTTGAATTCCTCTCAGACCGCAACCCAACTTCCTCCATTATTATTATTGTTGTTATTCCTGAGAATCATTTGAATTCCTCTCTCAGACCGCAACCCAACTTCTCCATTATTATTATTATTATTCCCGAGAAGTTTTCCTCTAAACGTCATAGAAGTATTCATATTTTGTTAATTTATAATAACTAATATTTCCTGGTCTGTCGCTTTAATTCTTTCATGCATGTTTGAGAATTTTTTTCATCTCCATGGCAACCATGGAGATGATATGCTCTTCCTCAGAGCATATCAGCTCCTTCAGACTAGTCAGCAGCAATTAGCAGACCACTGGTGCTTTCTGTTTCAGCAGGAATATTTTTCTGGGAGATTATCCTCTAAATGTTGCATGGGCTCTGGTAGAAATATTAATATTTTGTTAATTTCGTAGCAAAAAATCGATTTTCTTTTTTGTGCCATTGTGCATTTTAGGTGATAATTGAACAGATCTGCATAAAATGTTGGGATCTCTTGATAAAGACCTGACCCATCTTTAAACATCTCCACAACTTCAATCCTGACCTTCTTCGTCAATGTACAAGACTCTAACAAGGAAGGAGGCTAATTCAGATAAAAACAGACACTTTAGTGGGACTTCAGCCACTATTTTAATAGATTTTAATGGGTTTTTAGAGCATAAGGTTGAGGGAACAAGTTTTTGTCTTCAGAGAAATAAAACTTCTGAAAGTTGGACATGCATTTGTGTTCACCCCAAGTAAAAGTAAAAAGTAGAGTAACAGTTCAAATTGTCAATCATTTAATATTTAAAAATTACATAATCTGTATAAAGTTAAGTGGAAATGTTGGTATTTTAAGGACAACAATGACAATAATTCATATAATAAACGAAAAATAACAAAATCAAGCAAAATAAATGTTTCCAAATCAGTTTCTTTCTATAAAAAACATCAGAAACTTTAACCAAAACTACAGCTGTGTGTGTCTGGTGAATTTTGGTTAAAACATGTTTGATTTTCATTCAGTTGGTAGAAAATCCAGAAATCTTACTCAAGTAAGAGAAGAAATACTCGGTAAATAAAAGACTAGTCAAGTACCGAGTAACTGAACGAATCATGTAATATTTAAAAATCACATCATCAGACGGAGCAAAATGTAAAGTGGAAATTGTTTGGTTTTTAAGGACCAAAATGACAATAATTTATAAAAGTAAAAAAAAATAAAGATAATTTTTCCAAATCAGTTTCTTTCAATTAAAAACTTTAAGAAAAGCTGCAGCTATGTGTTTATCTGGTGAATTTATGTTTGTTTTTCATTCAGTGCGAAGAAAATCCAGAAATTTTACTCGAGTAAAAGCAAAAAGCACATTTTAAAAAGCCCAAGAAACGTTAGTCAAGTAAATATAACGGAGTAAATGTAACTAGTTACTACCCAACTCTGGTCACGACTTATCAAATAAGTAAAAGACAAGCATATTTCTGTAAAACTTTCACGCTGCAGCTCAATAAAAACTCATTTAGATTCGTCGGCGCGTCTCCAAACTCTGTGATGCTAACAGTTGTTGAGTCGTCTGCAGAGCGAAAAGCACTGGAGTGATGAATTACATCAGAAGAAGTCCATTTCCTAAAACGTTGGCCATTCTCCTCAGGGATGAGTCACTGTTTGAAATTCATAATTCAATGCCTGAGCGACATCCGTGATCACGCTGCACTGATGGGATGCATCTGCGGGAATCCACCGCTAAATTTAAATTAGCACTTTGTTTTAGGGATTTTTAATTTTCATTTCTAACTCCTAAATCAACCTACCTGTTTTTTTTTTAAGGTTTACATTTTCATAATGTTTAATCATTCCAAATTAAAAGCAAAAATATTTATAAACTGGAAGCTGCACTGATTGGTAGTTTAGTGCAGGAAGGAAGCTGCAGGATGAAAGGAGAAAAACAAAGTCTTACCTTTCTTTTAATTTTTTTTTTGAGTGTGAGAGGAGAATTGAGCTAATTTTCTCCGAGGGCAGCCATTCGTCACCGAGGCAGCCAGAGAAAACCGGGAGAGCGCAGTGGAGGAAGTGATTTCTTCCTTCCTGCAGTCGGTCCTGCTGCCTCCTCTGATGGAAAATACAACCAGAGTGGACCTCCAACCTGATCCGCTGAGGCTCCGCCTCCCGCCAGCGCGCTCAGACGCTCTGAGGTGTGAGGCGCTGCCTGCGTCCTCACACACCAACAGCCAAACTACCTCCTCTGGAGCGCTGCATGTTTGAGCTGGATCTGGTAATTACGGTTCCTATAATGAGGATAATAGAGATAAAAAAACGTCTTGTTTGATACTAAATAGTAGCAAAACATTACAACCAATTAAAAGCCTGAATAAGCTCATAAAGTGCCTCACATCTCATTGGATTATTATCTTTTTCCATAGTAACGACTAGTTTGTTTGAATAATTAAATTGCTTCACTATCATCAGAGATCATCAAAGATAATCTACACTGCTAGAATTTGTTGCCTTTTTGTGATTAATTTGTTTTCATTCTTTTTTATTGTTCCTACAATAAAGAAAACAAAGTTTAAGATAATACTTGCTCAAACTTGGTAAAAATGTGCAAGTTATTATCATTCTATGGAGGACTGATGGTGCCAAAACAGGTGGTAAAAATAGAAATAATAAATGGCTTTCTATAATAATTAATGTGGCAAATATTTCATCCGAAAAATTAAAACTAATAACTTTCTCAACTTAGAGCGTGGATCTTGATGTTGATCCCATCTCCATATCTCTGTCGGAGGGCCAAAAGCTGCTGGCTGACGATGGCTAGCTTTGGTTTTAGCTCTTAAGTTGTCAATATAATGTGCTAAATCTTAAATGTATGCATGATATATTCAAGGAAAAGGGATGCATTGCTTTGCTACTAATTATCAACACAATGACAACTAGATAACAAGGTCAGGAAAAAGAAGTAGTTCAGTTATGCTAGCTTGACTTTGACAATCTTATATGTAGATGTGCTGTGGAATTCTGTGTGTTTCGGTTCAGTTAGAAAGTTTAAAAATAGGTCGACCTAAAAACCTACTCTGGCAGATCAGTAGATCAGGTGTTTAAATGAGCTAATCAACCACCGCAGTGGTAGCTAATCTATCACAGTGATCACTTATTAATAATCTAAAATTAACACCAAGCCTGAAAGCATAAAACTGTGACGGACTGAATGTTCTGTTCTCTTTTTGTGGGAAATGTTTGAGTGTTTCTTGGTGTTGAATCCTGAAACATGAAGTGGCGTTGTTGTCGGTTGCTATGGCAACGGGTAGCTTAGCCAACACGGAGCGTGAGAAAAACAGTGGTTTTGAGCTGTTTAACGGTTTTTCTACGTTATTTTCCCCTTTGCTGTGGCGCTCTGCACTAAATAATCACCTCCAGGATTCATTTAGCTAACAGTCGTTCTTTGCAGCATGTAAATGACATTAAAGAAATCTAAATAAATAGACAAAGGAGAAAAAAGGAGGGGACAATGTAGAAGAAATATTAGAGAATTAATCAATTTATGGTACGAAAAAATGCTCCAACAAATGTCCATTCATTTCTTTTTTTAGCTTCTTTCATGTTGTTATGACTTTGTGACGATATTTAATATCGTAAATACTGGTAGTCACGTTTTGTCACATTTAGTCAGGAATATGAGCAACGGTGTGAAAAAAATCTGATTTTAGCAAAACAAAAATCTGCTGTGTGAACGTTCTTTACTTTATTTCTCTGATTCAAATGTCTGGTGTTACACATTGGGAATTTCTTGCATCACAAAACTATATTTATATAATCCACTACATCTATAATTCCCACAATACGTTGAGAATAGATGGTTCAGTATTTTCTCCATCTTTCAAAAAAGAGAAATACATCTTTTGCGAGATGCTCTTCGCCTTTTAAACATCAACACTGGCCTTGAAACAGAATGACACATTTGCCTGGAAATCTGCGAAGCTGACAGTTTGTTTTGTGCAACGCTGCGTGGGTCGGCGGTTTAGGAGAAACTTGAATTTGCGTCTGAAGCGTTCGCCTCCGCGCTAATGTCAAGAATAAGAACCTGACCCTGGCGGCTGTGTTTCTATGAAAGCCTGGATCAAAAACAAGCTTTGAAAAGGATAAATTCACAAATAAAGCCAGAAACAGGAGCTGCAGAGGCTAAATTAAAGAATCCAGGAACTGAATTAGGTGCAAGGCAGAGAAGTGAACTTTACGTTGAAGCAGCAGTAGATGGTTTTAAGTTTATAGGGGTGAGTGGAAAAGCAGACAGAGAAGGTAAAACAAAATAAACATCTTTTCTCGCTGAGATGATTAAACTGAAGCTGAATCTTGATTAAATGAAATGTTTGCTGCATCATCTGTCGATTGTTTTCTCAGCACCTCCTGCTGGGTTTTATGATCTCTGCCAGATGAACATTTAATGTGTGTCAACATTTAAAATTCTCCTTTATTTGACAAGATCCACAAACATTCATGTACCAGTTTGCAGGTCCTGGTCTGTGAAAAACCTTCGTTCAACGCAGCCGTTTCCACGGACGTATAAAACACGGAGATGAGACGAATTAACTAATTCTGAGAAATAAAAATATCCATTTAGAGAGAGAGCGCCGTTTATTACGATACACAGTCAGTCCGTCTGCAGAGGGCCATGTGGAGAAGCACCTGCAATTTTTATTTGTTTCAGTGTTTCTTTAAATACATCACCAGATTGAGTTGGAGTAAAAGTAGCTCAACTTTAACATATTTTTACTCAAGTAATAGTAAAACAGTATTTGGTAAAAAGTCGACTGAGAAACTGGTCAAATTATCAATCAATTAATACTTAAAAATTGCATCATCAGTCGGACCAACATATAAAATTGAGTGGAAATTTTGGTATTTTAAGAACAAAAACAATAATTCATATAAGTAACAAAAACAAAAAATTTGTTTCCAAATCAGTTTCTTTCAATAAAAAAACTCATGAAACTCTAACAAAAGTCTGCTGAGTTTTTGGTTAAAACATTTTCATTCAGTGGGTAGAAAATCCCAAAATTTTACTAAAGTAGGAGCAGAAATGCCTCATAATAAAATTACTTAAACTACACTGTAGTAAAAATACTCCTAAATGTATTTTTTTTTTCAAAAAAGTAAATGTAACCAACTCTAAGAACCCAACAAAACTAAAAGCCCAAACTCTCTCAAATATAATCCTGTTTCCATATTTTAATATGATATTGTCCAAATATCTCAGACAATAGTGTGAAGAAGACTTTAAAGGAATAATGACAGTTATTAAATTATGTTAAAGATTAAGTGTCAAAGTTTCTTTCTGATAGCTTCAGGTATTTTTTACCAGTTAGCCCACGGTGTTTGGTAAATCTGGCCTTCGCTCCTCTTCGGTTCCTTTCCAGATATTTCACTGCCATTTGTTTGACTTTTCTGTGCGCTCTGTGGTTGGGACAAACAAATATTTTACAACCCGTTCCATTTATAAATCTACCATATAGCTCTGCTTTTTCCACTCAACCTTTAATCTTTTGAAGCTAATTCTCTAAAAAGTGAAGAACCATGAAGTGCTTTTTATCAGCTGTCGACCTCTGCAGTTTTATAGGGTGCAGTTCACCTGTATGAGCCTCAGTGTTTTTATAGTTTTTGTCTAAATTATTCATATAAAAAATGATACATCCCAGACCAGATGGCAGTAAGTAATAATAAATAGTTATTATTTGAAGCTAATAGCATCTGAAGTCCGATCTGTTCAGTGCGTTGTTGGTTCTTCTCAGACAACAAAGAACAGTTCTCAGTAACTGAGATTCCTACCTTTTCAAAGGAATCCAGTCGCTAGAGAACGACACATCAACACTCAGTATAATCCCATTAGGGGATTCCACATGGTTGTGTTCTTGGCCCACTCGTATTTTCTCTATGAATACGTTGCATTTTATTATTTACATCCAGAAATTTTGCTCATTTCGCTCAAAAGCGAGTCTTTTACTTATGGTAGAACAATTCTGCTAGCAAAACGAAACCCGGAGACGTAGCTGTTATTAATTTAAATATATGACTCAGAAAAACCGTTGGAAGAAAAACACAAAATCACTCATTCTTATTTTTTTCTCACTCTGTGTCGGCTTCGCTACACACAAACCCCGTTGCCTTAGCAACTGACTGACAACAGCTCCACTAGTGCATCAGGATTCAACACCAAGAAACACGCAAACATTTCCTGCACAAAGAACATTCAGCCCATTACAGTTTTATTTTTTCAGGCTTGTTCTTTATTTTGTGATTATTAATAGCTAATTGCTGTGGTGGATTAGCTAGCGCTGCTATTAGCTAAGCTAACACAGCGGTGGTTGATTAGCTAATCTGAACACCGGATCCACTGACGATCTGTCAGATTTGGTGTGTTTAGGTCGCATTTTTCCTTCTTTTTCTTTTATTGAACCGAAACGCCAAATTCCACAGCACCTCTACATGTTAAGTTGTCATAGTCAAGCTAGCATAGCTGACCTGCTTACCTCTTCCTTGCCATTTTTTATGAAAACTTATTTCCTGAACTTGTTATCTTAGTTGTCAAAGTGTTGTTGTCCTTTTTTCTTTTATAAATCATGCGGACAATTAAAGTTTTGCGGATTATGTTGACAATTTGACAACTAAAATCAAGGGTAGTCATCGTCAGTGAGCAATTTTTTTGCAACAAAGCCCTACAATTTCAGTGTTTTCCGTATTGTTAGCTTAATAAAATAATTGTATTAATTCAAATATTAAAAAATATTTTTAAGAAATATGACTGGCAATTATGCTATTAGGCTAAAGATATATGGAGACGACAGTCGTATGCTTCAGCATGAAAGGCATTCGAATATCGGTACTATATTTTGACAGATTAAACGTAAAACTCTGTCAACTTGTTCCAACTCAGAAATGTGCTTTTTACTACTTTTGAGAAAACATTTTCAACATTCTTAATGAGAAATCATCAACAAATAGTCTTGGTAGTTACTTTTAGATATTTAGGATTATTTAAGGTTTCAACAAAATGTATGGTTTAAAATCTTTTAAAATTAAAACTAATACAATAAACTTTATCATCATCAGTTGTACACATGCTAACTTTCTTCTGCTAGTGCAGATCCTTTGTTTTCTCACTCGACATTTTCAGCTGCAGCCAAATCTAAACGAGTCTACCTGCACACTCCCCCCGTCCAAAACGGAAAGCAGTCTGTGTAAAATTCAATCTTACTTGTCATCCCTTTTGATTTGGGACCAAGGAAATTGCAATTGCAAGCTTCGCTCAGCTGACATTTTGACAAATGATGGTTCCAAGAGTAATAACTGGAAACGGGAAACAAAGCTTTTGGGTTTTCTTCAACTGGGTGCTGTATCAACCACAGCAAAAGAAATTACTGTTGCCTATGCAGAGAGTTGGGTAGTAACTAGTTACATTTACTCAGTTACATTACTTGACTAACTTTTTAAAAAAAATGGAAAAAGAATCATATTTGAGAGTTTTGGGGCTTTTTTCACCTATAGAAATAGTTTTGTTGGGTTCCTAGAGTTGGTTATATTTACTTTTTTTATTATCATTATTTACTTTTGGAGTATTTTTTTTTTTACCATGCTGTATTTTCTTCTTTTACTTGAGTAACTTTATTATAAAGTATTTCTACTCTTACTTGAGTAAAATTTCTGGATTTTCTACCCACTGAATGAAAAACAAACATGCTTTAATCAAAAACTCTCCAGACACACACACAACACATCTACAGTTTCTGTTAAAGTCTTTTTTTAGTTTTTTATTGAAAGAAACTAATTTGGAAACATTTTATTTTGCCCGATTTAGTTATTTTTTGTGACTTATGTAAAATTATTGTAATTTTGGTTCTTAAAATACCAACATTTCCACTTAACTTTATATTTTGGTCCATCTGATGATGCAATTTTTAAATATTAAACAATTGGTAACTTGATCAGTTACTCAGTAAGTACTTGAGTAACGTTTTACCAAATACTTTTTTACTTTTACATGAGTAGAAATATGTTGGAATATTGCTACTTTTTCAACACATTTCAATCTGCTATTCTCTGTTCTTAATGTTGTATAATGTTATAAAAATAGGTTCAGTTTATTCATGTCGGCGTCTGTTTTCCGTTGGTGCTCCATGTCCGTTCATTAGGTTATGATAATTTGTTCAGATATGTGGGTTGAAAGGTAGTGACTCTGATAAATTAGACGTTCGGCTAATTGGAGCGTCTAAATCGCCCTTTAGTGTGGGTGGCTGTGATTGAGTGGTGACCTCTGCAGAGTTTTTCCCACTTATTGGCTATGGATCATTTGACTCAGACGTCATCGTTTTCTGTCGTCTAGCTTTGAAAACATATTTTTCTTCTCAGTAATCAAGCAAATTAACAGAAAGTTGAGTGGAAGGAGAAAGTGTGTTACTCGGCAGACACCTTCCACCAGAAGAGTCAGTTACAGACATAAAAGGTCTTAAATGAGGAATCTGGCTGTTCACACGAGGTTGTATCTAGGTGTATAAAGCAGGAAAGTTGAGTGGAAAGAAAAACTGTGGTAGTAAATATATAACTGTGTATAATGAATTTTCACTTTTGAGTTAAATTAATGAAATAAATTACTTTTCCATGATATTCTGTCTTTCTACAGGGATTTTTGCATTTTCTCCAGGTATTTGTAGTTTCTCTCTGGGTTCTTCAGCTTCCAACAGTCCTAAAACATGTTAGCTTAATCTGTTTCTAAACTGATATAAAGGATTCACATCAGCCTGGTTTAGTCCACTTTAATCCAAATCACTGGTTCTTTTGATGAGGTGTGAAGCAAACTCTTTTTCGCCTAAAACTACTACTGTAACTAATCAAAACTAACCTAAAAATAAACAATGTTTAACCAATAATAACTATAAAATCTAGTAAACACATTCTAATTAAAACTATTAAACTAACTTGAGACAAAAGTAACAATTAAATAAAGCAAACTATGAACCTGAGTTTGGTTGAAGTGAACTTTGGTGTGGTTCAAATGCATATGTGGACGCCAAGCGCTCCAAAAGCAGGAAGTGAACTACTACGCAGGGCATTTTGGGTAAATGCAACCAAAATAAACGTGCGAGTCTGGTGCTAGCTGGAGAATTAGCTTGTAGTCTTTTTACCAAAGACAAAAGATAAATCCTAACCACTAAAATCTGACGCTACTCCATTTTTATTTACATTTTGTGAAGAAGGAGTTTTTTGTGTTGTTTCCTTCAGTAGTTCTTTGTGCAGCGCCCCCACAGGCGAGGAGGGGAATAGCTTTATTCAATTAGTTTGGATCGTTTCATGTATTGCGGTGTGACAGCGAACCGCAGCAGCTGAAAATGTAACAAATTTTGCAATTTTGGTCCTTAACCCAATCAAATCTGCCGGACTGTCAGGTGTGAAAACACCCAATGTGTAAGTGTGCATTCAGGGTTTTATGGCATATGAAATAAAATGAAATTATTTCAAACAAGAAGAAAACATTAGCAATAATAAAACATAAAAAACAAAACTTCCATATCCGAACAGAAGCAGGAAGAAGACAACACTTATTAAATCCAAACTACCAAATATATCCCATATATTACTTATTTACTTATTTAATTTTTCACTCTTGTCACAATTTTATATCTGTTGCCTTAGCAACCATTTCTCCCAATGACTGATTGATAAAACTGAAGAATCACGCCCTGATTATTACTTCTGGTAACCTT
The DNA here is from genome assembly GCF_000485575.1 of Poecilia formosa. Taxonomy (NCBI): domain Eukaryota; kingdom Metazoa; phylum Chordata; class Actinopteri; order Cyprinodontiformes; family Poeciliidae; genus Poecilia; species Poecilia formosa. The sequence goes on from NW_006800068.1 coordinate 26,614, forward strand.
TTGCAGTTTCCTGAATGTTAAAGGAAGTGAAGTCGACTTTATTGGATTATCTGCGACGCTTTCTCAGAATTAAACGTGAATAAATTATTCAAATAAAATTTCCCCACAAACACAAAAACTGCTCTTTAAAAACATTCAAATTTGTAATACGCTTCTTTAGTTCTCACGTATTTTCAAACTTACTGATACTTTCATTGAAAGAGCAGTGGAGAAAATAGTATAACCAACAATCCTGACAGTTTTTGGAGGTTTTCTCATGAAAATAATAAATCAAAAGTCTTATCTGGATCATGATAAATGATGGGCTAAACGGTAAATTCCTACCCTTAGTTTCTTCTTAACTTGACGTTCATTGAAAGGCAAATCGTCTCCGCAAAAACACAAAAAATGGAGGCACAATTAAGTTCTCCTATCTCACCAACACAAGCCTTTACCTACCTATGAATAATTTAGTATTTAACCACCTGAAGCTGATAGCAACAAAACATATTTCTGTGCCAAGTGGAGGCTGTGTTTGTCTTCCCCTGGCAGCAGAAGTGGGGAGAGAGAGGAAGACTCTGCCGAAGTGTAATCGGTTCAGTGCCTGCAGTCGGCCAAAGCGAGAACATCAGTTATGAGGGGATGCAGTGGGAATCGTGGTGCAATAATGCCTCTTCCAGACGCCCGTCTGCCAAGACGCCGAGGAATCTGACCTTTAAGCAGTTCTGATATTTGCTTCTAGAAAGGTAGCAAAAAATACGCAGAAACTCCCCAAACAGCGGCTCAGCTGCAGGTTATGTAAAGTTTATAGTTTCAATCATAAAATAGGCAGAGAAATGGAAGGAAAACGGAGGATTGATGAATTAAATGCAACACAGTCGTTTTTTCAAACCACAGGAATACCATCTGAAATCTAATGGCAGTTTATGACAATAAAAGTGTGACCAGTGGGAGAGTTTCAGAAATTAAAAACAAACAAAGGGAATAACATAATTACCCAGTAATATTTTTAATTTCCTATAAACTTTACATCTTTTACTACAGAAACATGGTGGTCCAATTTGGTGTCCCGACCTTCAGGATTTGCATCACTAACCTGCACAAATATTTTCATATTTATTGATACTTCAATTGTAAAAACACTGGAGAAAATAGTAAATCTAACAATCCTGAAAATTTTAAACATCATTAATTGGAATTCAGGGTTTCCACAAGAGTATTATAAGCCTGGCGGGCCACCAGGCTTTAATTGTGTCTCCACCAGGCTAAGTGTTGCTTATTTATTTAAGATTTAAAAAATGTTTGCATTTTTTAAGACTTTGTAGTTTTTGTTCAGATATTCTTCCATTAACACAAATTATCAAGTGATATTTTTAAATTCAATTGTCAATTTTAAACATTTTGCAACTCAAAAACACGGATGAATGACTGCCTGAGCGCCCAACCACCAGACTTAGCAAGTTTTCTGGGTTTTCATCACTTACCTGCACAATTTGATACTTTAATTGTAAAAACACTGGAGAAAATAAGAAAGCTAACAATCCTGACTCATTTAAACATCATTAAGTTGAATTTTTCATGATAAATAAATCAAAATTCTTATTTTGATCATGATGAATGATAAATGATGCGATAAATGCCCACATTTACTCTGTCATCTAGTCAAAAATGTAAACATTTAACACGCAAACTAAAGCCTGTAGAGTCTCAGATGGACATGTTGGGTTTTTTGTAATTTCAGAAACCATTACATGTGGGCGACCTTGGAGTGAATTTGCTGGAACGTCCAGTCCTGAGGAAATTGGTCGCTGTTTGAAAAGCTTTCTATTTGTCAGTCGTGCACTTTACAATCCTTCCCAGATTGACATCAATCGCTTTTAACAATTATACGTCTGCTTCTTAACAAACATCCCCATCGTTTCCCACATTTTCAAGCAACTGTAAAACACAATTCAGAGTTCAGGGAGGACAGTGTGTGAAAAATGCTCAACAAAAAAGTTGCAACAGAAAACCGCACAGCAGGAAGATCTATAACTTAGATCGATTCGACCAGAGGCAGCAGACACATGAGACGTCTCTGTCACTGAAGATAAATATATTACCTCTGCGTCTGCGTTGAAGGAGGCGAAAGTTTGATCACAGATGCCTCAGACACCTGTGGTGAAGTTGCTGACCCGTCGAAGAGGCTATAAATAAATCAACCTGAAACAATAAACCCAGAGAAGAAGCAGCCTGTTTATCATCCTTACGATGTTATTGATGCGTTCGGCGCGTCCTGACCTCCGTTAACGGTCGTCACGCCGCATCGTCACAACGCCCGTTAACGGTCCGCATCGTCAGGAAGAGGGAAACCAGAGCTGCGAAGTAACCAGTTACATTTACTTAATTACATTCAGAGGTGGGCAGAGTAGCAACATGTTTTTACTCAAGAAAAATAAAAAAGAAATGACTCAAGAGTAAAAAGTATTTGGTAAAAAGGCGACTCGAGTACTGAATAACTGATCAAATTATTTAATATCTAAAAATCACATCATCAGACGGACCAGAACGTAAAGTTAAATGGAAATTTATGGTATTTTAAGGACAAAAATGGCAATAATTCATTTAAGTAACAAAAAGGAACAAATCAAGTAAAAGAAAAATTTTCCAAATCAGTTTTTTCATTAAAACAAATAAATAAAATTATGACACTTGTAAGTTGTACTCTAGTAGTATTTTTACTCAAGTCAAAGTAAAAATTACTCAAGTAAGAGTAAAAAGGTGTTTGGTTCTAAGTCTACAGAGTAACTGATATAATTATCAAAGATTTAGTATTGAAAAATTACATCGTCAGACAGACCAAAATGTAAATTTGAGTGGAAATTTTGGTATCGTAAGAGCTAAAATGACAATAATTCACATAAGTAACAGAAAATAACAAAATTAGGCAAAATAAAATGTTTCCAAATCAGTTTCTTTCAAGAAAAAAGTGGAGATTTGTTGATTTTGTGTGAATTTTGCAGATTTGTGAAAAATTGGAAGGACTCGTTGGTGTAATTTGGGCCACATAAAAAGCTACAGCGTGCCAGATTTGGCCCCCGGACCTTGAGTTTGACGTTTGTGGGAAAAATCAAATTTGGAAAAATATTATTTTGTCCGATTTTGTTATTTTTTTAATTAGTTATTGTAATTTTTGTCCTTACAATACCAAAATTTCCACTTAACTTTATATTTTGATCCGTCTGATGGAGTAATTTTGAAATATTAAACGATCAGTCACTTTTTTACTTTTACTTGAGTAAGAATATGTTAATTATATGTTAATTATGCGACTCTTTGCATATTCTGCCAATGTTTCTGTTTTTTTCTGTAAAACTATGTAAATGTTTGAGGCGTCTGCCATCCGCTCCTGCATTTATTTCATGATGCTGGTGCATTTTGAAACAGTCAGGCTTAGTCATGCTCCCACGGCAAACAAGTCAACCTTTAGCAGAGTAGAATTTATTTTATCTGCATCCAGATACTAGAAAGAATAAATACCAGCCTCCAATGCTGCCGGTTATTTATCCACGAGGTTAAACTCATTGTACTTAAAGTGAAATGTGGATGTTGCATAAGAGAAACAAAGAGGATTTTTAATGCATTTTTAAGATCATGGAGAAAGCTGAACGTTATAGACACCTTCCAAAAAGAGAGGAAGCCATAAAAGCTCAGCACATTAATGGAAAGTTGAGTGGAAGGAAGAAAAATGTGCACAAACAAGAACATTTAATTTCTCTGAAAATTTACAATTATGATGGGAAAGACTGAAGACTTAGCAGTTATCCAGGATACAGGGTAAACCAAAAAAATTTATTACTAAGGAAGCTGACTGCAAACATATTAAGGGAAAGTTTAGTGGAAGGAAAAACGGTGCCACTCTGTAGAAATTAGAATATTAAAACCAATAAAAAAAGGTATTTTGTTCATCAGACAATACTCGTCTTACAGTTTAAGAAAATAAGACACCAGAGGTAGATGCTAAAGAGGCTAGGTAGTTTGTGTTATATTCAGATGTATTGATGGAAAGTTTAGTGGAGGGGAAAACTGTGCCACTCTCTAGAAACTTTAAATTTCACTTGTGACCATCTCTGGCTTCCTCTGTAACTATCTACATTTACAGTGCTGTTTTTAATGTAAAAATGTCCATAAGCATGAGTCGCCTAAACAGTTTTTTATTTCTGTATTTTTCAGGGAAGGTTTTCTGTTTCAGGGCTCAGAAGAAAATATTGAACTCTGGTTGATGAGAGGAATCCTGAAGAACATCAACTATTATTGAGCAAAACCAGGTCGGTATTTCTCTGCAGCTCACCGTGAGCGAATCTGAAAGCCTGGAAATACAAAATAAATCTTCTGTGAAACTCAGACCGACTTTAACAAGAATTTATTCCCCGCAGAAATCAGATAAACTCGGTTTCCCCACAGCCTTTCAATATTTCCTCTGGTGTACATCAGTGTGCTTATCCAATGATAAAAATACACTTTTTTATCTTTTAAATTTAACTTTTATTTACACAGAATGCAAGTTTGTGTTTTTCAGTGTTTAAATTATTGTCAGCATTAATTTAACTCATGTGAAGGTTGTAAACTTTTGAACTTTCATTTCTAAGTTAAAGAACTTAATTACCAATATTGCAAATGAAATTATTTTCTGCTTTATCGTGCAACCAAACAAACAATCTGTTCCAATCTGACAGAAAAGAAAGAGGAAAAAAGAAGGAAGAAAATGGGGGGAAAAGAAGGAAAAATATTTTTTTAGCAAAATATTTATTTGTATAATAATTTAACAAGACACTATTAAATACATAATCGGGACATACTTAATAAATAAATAATTATTTAGGAAAAAGAAAAAATGGAAATAGTAGGAAGAGGAAAAAAGGAATAAAACTGGAAAAAAGGAGGGAAAACAGAAGGAAAAAGAAATAAGGGAAAAATGAAAAGGAGAAAATGGGGAAAATGGAAAAACCGAAGGAAAAGAAGACAAGAGAAGAAAAGAAGGAAAATAGGCAGAAAAGGAAAATAGGGAAAAAGAAGTAAAAAGAAAAAAGGGAAAATGGAAGGAAAAAGAAAAATGGGGACAAATAAAAAAGAAAATAGTAAAATATGGGTTGGGGAGCCATTTTACACATTTTTAATATAAAATAATCAATCGAGCTTATTTGTCCAGCAGACTTCAGCAACAATTCAAAATGCCTTCCATCATAAAAACACAGAAATTCTCCTGGACGTTCAAGCCGACCTGCGCGGCGCTTCGGTGTTTTCCTCCCTGCAGAGACACGGCTAAATGTGTTCCAGAGAGATTATGTCGATCCTAATTTAATTCCCTGAGATGGAAACGTCTCTGGAGAGACGTGAGGGAGCATCTACAGTATTATTTAACCTGCTGAATTAAAGCGTACTATGTACCCAATTATTCAACAAATGCATTTAGAGATGAGCCAAACAGGATTTGAAATCAGCCCTTTGGTTTCATTAACGTGTAAAGACTCTGGGGTTTGCTAAAAACAGAAGTAAGTGAGAAGGAAATGAAGTGGAAACGATGCTTAAAGCCAGACGCTAATGGCTGGGATTTATCTCCAGCCTCCTCAGGACTGTATTAAACTCTGCAAACAGAGGGATTATGTTCATGCTAGCAAGCCAGAGCCATTCTTTCTCATCTTACACTGCAAAACATTAAAGTATTAAACTAATCTGTTTGCATGGAGTAAATATTAAGCTTTCAGATTTGTCATTCTCACTCATCTTTTTACATGGAAACACTTCAGTTTTAAAGACAGGCTGCCGAAATGTTTGTTGTTCAACACAGAAAATGGTTGAAATGAGTGAAAAAGCAACAAGACAAAATAGAATATTCAGAAAGTTTGGAAAACCAGTTTTAAAATCTCAAGAAATTAGGGTTGACTCAAGACTTTTACTGTGTATTTATGAAAATAAAATAACTTAACCATAGTTTAATTACCTCCATTTTTCTTCCAATCTAATCCAAACAGTTTAGTTTTTGCTGATGAAAAGGAAGATGTTCATTTTTGGGAATATTGTTTTTTGTCTCCCTGAGGTATTTTGTATGTCTAAAACAATCAGTTTTGGCCTCATTTGGCTTCTTTATTCTTTACCACTCATCTGTAAATGGCAGATTTTTGGAGTTGTCATTTCATCATGTTTCCTCCCATTCGTCCAGATGAGTTCATCCAGTTTAGGTCAAATCTCATTTCCTGGACGGAGAAATCCTGCAGACCTCTCATAGAAGTGTTTGTTCTACTTCATATTGGGTTACAAGGCTCTAACATGATCTCTGACATCTAAAATGAGACCAAGAGACACTCAGATAAATGAAAAACTGTTGGGAACTCAGCAGTCCGGCTCTCCGAGGTGAGCCGAGTTTCCTGCCAGCCCTCCCACAGCGAGAGGAGCCTTTCTGCCTCACAGAGGTTTTTATTTTTAACCGCCACAGCAGCAGGAGCTCAGGTTTTGTCAGTGGTGAGAATAGGACCTTGTTAGCCATTTGATATTTCCCATAAAAGCAAATGCGGCTTGGAAGAAATGCAGGGATTTGATTCCAGCAGCCACTTTTTAGGGAACAGAAGCCAGAATCTGTTACCATGAAATCATATATTGATGCCTTAGTGGGGCAGTATTATGTAAAGTTGACTTCTTTGAGCTTTACATCATATCATAATGTAAAAAAAAAACCTGGAGAATTGCTTTGATTCTTTCATGCTTGTTTGAGAAATCATTTAATCTCCATGGCAACCATTCAGCTGTACAAAACGCCTGGTTGGACCTAGCTCCGCCTTCGAGACGCAGCTCCTCCTCAGAGCTGCAGTTTCTAAGCCATAACGTCCAAACTCATCTCCTTCAAACTAGCCAGCAGCAATTAGCAAACACCTGGTGGAACTGCTGAGCTCATTTAATGAGCTACTTCTCTGTGAAACGCTGGTAAAAATGATGTTAAAAGAGGCAGAGTTTCAGGAAGAGCAGGAGCTTCTTACAGAGACAGAGGCCCAATTTCAAGGCGTTAATTTACAAGGTAAATTTTCTTTTAAGTTAAATTTTATACATAGCATTTTTATAACAACTGAAGGTAACTTAGTCACTTAATTGTGCTATAAAATGGCATTATCTGTCTGGAAAACACATGATACTGCCCCTTTAAGAGGTTCAGTTCATTTAATTGCATCTGTTTTATTAATTGTAACAGCTGGGATATTAAATAACAGCTATCAGCTCGTAATTCAGTAATAGGATTACTAAACATAGACTATCATGTCTCATAAATCCTCAGCTGTGCAGATGAGTCTGATTTACTATAGAAACAAAGGATGTTGCTGACATGCAGTTTGGAGTCTGCAACTTTCTTCATTCCTGCAGTAGTGATGGTCAAAGCTTTTAACATTATTTTTATTTTTTCTGTTTGTGGTTCTCACAATGATTAAAGTGTTGCTGCTTTAACTGTGTCGCCTTATTTATGACGGTAAGGAGTTTGTGTCTGAGTGCTGTTCGTTGTTATGGGACGTCCTTGGTTTCCTGCCATGTGCAGAGACAGACGGTAAATTTTAGATTGTTCCCTGCAGTCGGATTGGGAGGCTTGTTCATGGAACAAAAGTCAGCATGTTGTTTTCAAGGATGCAGTAGAAGTGTCTCAGTAAACAACGCTTTAAGCTAAATGAACTATCATTTTTCCATATATTCATCCGTCAGCAGATAAGTAAATTTACTACCTTCGTCTGACATTAAATGACACTTAAATGTTCCTGTTTTAGTAATGTTTATATTCAGAAAATAACATCCAACTCAACTAAGTCAACATGTCCCCATTCAAAGTCCAAAAGCCAGTCAGAAATGCTAGTTAAAGAAGCTAATATTGCTAACACCATAAGCTAATATAAAATATTTTTCTCACTATTTTGAAGTAAATCTATGGCAACAAGTGTACTAAAAAAATGACTTAATTTCTGCAAAAAATATCTGAGACATTTTTCAGAAAATACAAAGACATTTATGGGTTTCAAAAGTTAAAACATTTGCTAGAAAAATCTCAGAAATTTTGAGATTTAACTAAAAAAACGTGAAATTTTCTGAGTTGCAAAAGTTTACAATTTTAGACTTTTGAACCTCAGAAAACTTACAAAACTCGAAAATAACGGTAATAACGGTACAATTTACAGGACCGTACATTACGGTACACTTTACCGTACTTTACGGTATTTATATTCAGCTGTTCATCCACGTGTATAGTTTATGTAGTGGCAATATTTAACCTTAAAAGACATTTATTCAAAAATAAATCTCAAAAATTGCGTTTTATTTACAACAACACTGTATTGATGATAATTATCTTTCTAGAAATTAATTACAGATTACTTTAATTGATTTCTTCCTCTTTAAATCACGGCTCGACGTAACCGCGACCAGGCAAGAAACAGACGGGATTTGCGTGTGCGCATGCGCCGTGAAGGAAAAACAAGGAAGTTTTTCCCTCAATGGAAACGCAGTGGATGGGACAGAACTTATCAACAGAGTGAGGCTAATTGGGTTTGTTCTGCCTCATGTAAAGGTAAGAGAGTCAGCGGCGAAACTAGAGGAGCCGTGTTCGTCTATTTTTGTACTTCGTTTTTTTCTCCCAGCATAACTTGTTGGAGGCTAATGCTTGAGCTAATTAGGCAGCTAAAACGCTAAACTCAACCAAGAGCCTTTTAATTGAGCGAATATCCCTTCATAAATTAGCTAAGCGTTTTAAAAATGCTCCTAATTTAGTATTAGGAGACCCGGACGCCTTTAAAAATATCCTCAGTTTAACGACTGATTAAACTTGTATTAAAAATCTCATCTTATACTAATACGTCCTTTTCAGACGAGTTGCAATTTAAAGCTGCTACTCAGATTTATTAATATAACCAATAACATTTACTTTAGCTTCAGCTCCTACCTGTCAAACCTGCCTTATTCAGTTTTCCTGCTAGTTTTATTGTAATTATTTGAGCAAGAAATAAACTAACTTCACAACAACAGGCTTTAACGATGACATCACAAAAGACACAAGGCAGCTAATCCCCTTATTAGTGGTCTTAGTAAGTTAGAAAAGAATGAACAACTCCGTTTTTAGTATTAAAAACTCACAAAGATGTAACTTTGACAACATGCAAACACAAGTTGAGAATATTTTCAATCCATTAGGTATAAACTAGATCCCTGCTCCTCCATTCAGACGAATAAATGGAGTCCTAGATATTTCTGTAGACACCTAGGAGGGTTACTTTTTCTCTCCTGCTTACATCCTGGCCTTTTCCAGGATGTTTTTTTTTAACATTTAATATGTTGCTCATGTCTGGGTTTTTTTTCTTTTTTAGCAAAGTGTTTTTCAAGGATTTCAGCTCAACAGCTTCAGAAAGTTTTATTATGGCACTTCTTTAACTGCAGTTTCCTTTGCAGCCTTGAAAAGTGTGAAGTTTGTCTAGTGAAAGTAAACAGTCTTTCATTTTATTTAAACAGCTTCTAGAAGTTTTTATATTTGCCAAAAAGATTAAACTATTAAATGTTTCCACACTTTCTCTTCTATCCAGTTATTTTTGGAAGTGAAAAGCTTGAATTTTGTGAAATAATTTCTACAATTGTGTAAACCACCCTAACAAGGTGCATATTTACAAAACAATTAGCAATGAGTTAACTTAGCGTCTCCAACTTGGTTTAAATATGTTTATTAGGGTAAACACTTTACAAACTATTAAAATCCAAATGCATTATTCACCTTTTCAAGTTTTTGGGAACCCAGAGCTTGTTCCAGATTCTCTTCCTTTTTCTTTTTACTTCAATAGAAAATTAGGATTTTATAGAAACACGTTTCAATAAGGTTATTTTTAATCTGAAAAAAAAAAAACTTTCGATCTGTTCATATTTAGAGTTTAGATGAATGTTTTAGTTGTCATTGTCTTGTTTTCCTGAGAACCTAAATAAATATGGAAAGCAGTAAATGACTATTTAGATAAGGAATTATTGTTAACTGAATTTCATAATAAAAAAGTTTAAAACATTGAAAAGGAAAATCTGTAAAAACCTCCCTTGTAAATCGATTGCTACGTTCATGTTAAAGCTTTGTTTAGGAAGAGTTTGCACCTTTTTTTCACTCAAATTTCTGGAGTTCTCCGTTAAATTTTTTCTGGTTTAAAAAATTAAAGTTTTAAAAGTTAAACTTTAATGAGGTGGATGGTGGAATGCAACCATTAAGCAATGGGAGATAAACCTTTTAAATACAGATCTACTTCCTGATTTATCCACACCTGGATGTTACTAAACTACTACTGAACTTTTCCAGACTATATATTGACCTTGTTCACTTGCCAGTTTTCTGTTTGGATTAATCACAACTTGTATAAAAAGCTGTAAATGATTCGGACTACCAGCCTGCGATTCTCTCCCCAAACAGCTGTTATGCTACGCTAACAGCAGCTGGAAGCAACATGTTGACAGCTGGATTATCCAACAACAAGGTCAAGTATTCCCGACTGGCAGCTGATGACGATGGCTACATCGACCTGCAGGTCAGCGCCTCATCGATACGTTTTTAATATTTTTATTGATTGATTATGCAGTTAGAATTAACACTGATCCACTTATTTCCCTTCTGATACCGATATCTGAGGATTAATATCGTCTGATACCGAACAGACACAGAAAAACAGCCTTTAATTGACTTAAAACGTCTCTTTTTTCTTTACTTAAATGTATTGAATTACAAATTTATTTGATAACTTCACTAATTTGGTCAAATGTCTAAAAGCAACTTTAATTTATTCAGTCAGTGCAATTAGGAGTATAACAGCCAGTGAAAATAAATAATAAAAAACTGAATGTGACAAAATCAATAAGTTGATACCCGATATATCGGCACTAACATCGATATTGGCTGATATTAGTCATTTTTTAGCATATCGGTATCGGCTCACAAAATAAAACTGAGATTCATTTCCATCTTGTTGCTGTTTTTCCCCGAAGATGTCAAAACGATAAATATATCGATAAATAATGGGTATGTGTAATAAAAGCAATATTAATATCAAATATTGGTATTGGCCAAAATATTGGTATCGGTGCATTCCTAAAATAAATTTCAACAAACTTGTATTAAATGGTTCAGAAAGTGTAATTATAAATTATAAATACAATGTAAAATAAATAACAAAGCACAGAATCAGAACAAATACAGATATTGATGTTGGATATCAACTTTAAGTGTAAAATGTTTAATTGAATTGGTTCCAAATTATGATGATTGGAAATCTTTCTTGTTTTACTGCATAATAAAATTTGCTGTGTTACTAGTTCAAGAAGAGTCCACCAAAGATCCCTTACAAGGCGATTGGCGTGGCAGTAATCTTGTTCCTGATTGGCTCCCTGCTGATCATTTTGGGAGCCCTGTTTCTGGCCGGGATCATCAATGTCGAGGTGAGTTTGAAGTTTCTTCTTCAGAGATTCTGCTCAAGAAATTGAAGTTTTTCACACTTAAAGTTAGGAAATTATGCATTTTTAGCTCTGGTTCAGTTTATTTTTGTAGCATGTTTATGCCTGCATGATTTTTATGGTCAATATTTGCCTAAAAATGGTCAAAAATGTTTGTTAAAGCAACTATAGTACAAAGAAGAACCACAAAAGACCTTCAGAAATTATTTAAATAAAATTATAATTACATGCACTCGTTAAATGAAACATATTAGATGTTTTAAAAAAATTATTAAATACAATAATCAAATAGTTAAATGTAAAAATAGTTCATGAAATGAACTATGAATATACATTTTACAGAAAACCAAATAATTGTATTTTTTATCATTACAGTCCAGTGATCTGTGCAGGTTGCTGCTTGTAGCAAGGAGGAATATTAAATAACAAAATTTTATTTTAAAACATTTTTATTTAATTTTGCAGTATAATAAATTCAGGTTTAAATACGTAAATATTTAACACATTATTTATTGAATTGTTGCACTTGTGGCCCTTAATACAACAGAGAAGAGTGAAATAATTAAAATACGCTCTTAATGATATTAAAATATGACAATCCTTAACATATCTATTATCAGATTAAGAAATTATTTAAATATTTTACATTTTATATGGATTTTTATTGGATTGTGACCATCTAGTGAAAGTAAAGAGTATTTTATTTAAACAGCTTTGTGGACTAAATAAAGTAGCAAGTCAGGCAGCCTAAGCTGCACATGAACTGTTATTATTATTTATGCCACTTGGTGCTACAGATATTTTTACCGTATCGTAGCAGGAAAAGCCCAAGTGGAGCAGCACCTGCTGACTTGGTCCCATTACTCGACCCGGTGAGCTGTGAAACCTGAGGATGCTGCAGCCGCCTCACCTGCAGGAAACATGGCTGCTTCCAGTCTGATAATTAGAGCCGTCAAGATGACTGCCACCAGTGACGTCTGCCTCCGTTTTGGACAAACGCTGAAAATAGACACTTCAAAGCTGCAGCTAAAACAACCAAACCTCAGACTGGACAAAGAAAAGCTTCACTGATTGTAACAAAAATGACAGAAATACATTTATATTTCAGGATTTGACTAATATTTAAATTAGACATAAGTTGCTCCTTCAGCTTTTTGCCTGCCTCACTCACTCACTCACTCACTCACTCACTCACTCACTCACTCACTCACTCACTCACTCACTCACTCACTCACTCACTCACATAGTAAGTCAGTCACTAACTCATTCAGTTGTTCACTAACTCACTAACTCGTTTACTTATACTCAGTAAGTCACTCATTTATTTATCTCTCTGTAACTCACTCAATTACAGACTCACTCAGCTACTAACTTCTAACTCCCATTCACTCTCTCACTCTCTTAATAACTCACTCACTCTGTAACTCATTCAGTTGTTCACTAACTCATCACTCGCAGACTCACTAAGTTACTAACTCACCAACACCTTCACTCATATTTACTCGCTCACACTCACTAAGTAACTTGGTAGCTTGCTAATTCACTCACTACTAACATACTAATGCTCTCACTCACTCACTCACTCACTCACTCACTCACTCACTCAGTAACTTGGTTGTTCGCTAATTCACTAGCTGACTCACTAACTTGCTCCAAGTTTTAATTTCTTTAAAAAAGCGAGTAAAGGAAGTTAATCCACCTGCATCAGACTACAGGATTACAGTTAGTTATGCAGCAGTTCTGTTTGGCGAAAAGTTGTCAGAGCTGATTGATGAATGAGTTTGGTTTTATCTTTTTATTTTTATTAATCTCAATTGCCGTTTTTGAACAGCCAGGAAAGAGTTTATCTACCAAACGAGGTCAATTTCTTTGTTTTTAGACAGAAAAATTAAAGATGTGGAGTTAAATTTCTGCAGTGCGGCTTTAGTTCTGCACCAACACAGAAAAGCAGATTGTTTTAAAGCCTTGATGCTGCAGTGATGCTGCAGTGCAGCTCTGGAAACCAGCAAGCACGCCGACCTGCACCGACTCGGTGCACGATGCTGCCATCTGGTGGTGGAGTCCAGCGCTGCACCCTGACTGACTCATGGTTTACATAAAAGCAAAGCCTCCTGCTGTGCTTCTGATTCACGTTTACCTCCCTTGCTTTTTCATTTTCACCCTCACTGTTTGATGTTTGTTTATTTTTTTTGTTTTGCTCCCAGAATCCTGACTGCACCATCCCCGTCATCGTCATAGGCCTCCTGGTCTTCCTGCCCGGCTTTTACCACCTCAGGATCGCCTACTACGCCGCCAAGGGTTACCGCGGTTACTCCTACGATGACATCCCGGACTTCGGCGACTGACCCGAGCGAATGTTTCCTCTCTGAATCGAATGTAGCAGAACGAACGGAGCGGTGGAGGCCGACATGATGGAGCTTTGCTGAAATGTTGCAGAAATGTATAACTGTGAGATGTTTCTTCTTTGCTCTGTTTGCTCTTGTTTCTTCTTCGCTTTATTAGCCTCCACGCCGAAGCACGACCGACCTCAGAGACTCCAGCTGCTTTATTAGCAGCAGAGGAAGCTGGCCTGCAAAAACGCGACACAGAAATCATAATGTGTTTCTTATTTACCGTCGCTCCAAGGTGGCTGCAGCTCCATACTCGCATCCTTACTGGTTCTTCTGGGACGGAGTGTTTGCATTATAATCCAAAGTAGATTTTTTATGGTGTAGGTATATTTTTTAAAGTGTTTGTACTCTTGCTCTGTGTTTAGAACGTTTAAAATCAGTGTTTCCTTTTGTTATGCTGGAGCGACAATAAAGAATGTTTTGACGTTGCTGCAATGAAGCAGAAAATAAAATATTGGGGTGTTTATTAAATGTTACGTGTTTTGAACTTGTCAAAAATGTTAACAAATGTGGTTTATTTAAGGTTTTAATCAAAGCTGCAATAGCATGTTAGGGCAATTATAGATGAGGAGGAAACGGGAGTACATTTCTACCAAAAAGATCTGAGATGTTCTAGAAAAATCAAGTTTGAAAATTGGACAATTTGCTAGAAAAAAATTTTAAGATTAATTTCAGAAATATTTGAGAAAAAAATTTTGGGAATTTTGGAGTTTTTTTTTTTCCTAGAACATTTCTGAGGTTAATTAAAAAAATTATTTCCTTTTTGGCTTTTCAAATTCTGAAAATTTTCTTGATTTTTTTCCAAAAAAGTTTGAAATTATTCTCAGAATATCAGAAATTTCCTCTTTTTTTTATATGTCTATACAATGGCCACATAGTACACTGCTTTACTTGATATTAGTATTGCTAATAATATTATATTCCCTTATATAAAAATATATATTCTGTCCTAATATTACTAACATGATGTTAAATTATGTTGAAAAGTAATTTGTCAGGGTTTTTTTCTATTAACTTAATTTGGAGTTATTTATAATGCAAAATGTATGTAACATTTTATTTTAATCTTAAAAATACAAATGGATGTTGGTATTTTAATTAAATACCAAGTTAATTAAATTGGTATTTAATTAAATTAAACAAATTGGTAGAAAATGTAGAAAAACTTTCTTTGTTGTGTCCGATTGCATAGTTTTATATCAGATGTTCTGATCCGTTAATGTTTTTGTCACCTTTTTAACAAAAGCTTTTTCATTCTTAATTATCTGGAGCTACTTTTTACTTTAACTTGATTAAAAAATATGTTGAAGTATTATTTTTCATTCACTTTATAGTTAATTTCACACTAAAAATAGACAAAACATTGTTTTTCTCACTGACATGAAGTCAGACTCATTTTTTAAACTTTTTATGCCAGCTAAGATAACCAGAATTGTTTGAGTTTGCTAAATCTTGGAATATTGTTTGCATTTTTTTTTTTTTTAGATTTAACAAACAAGCGAAAGAAAGTTTAATTTTGTGACAAAATGGGGGGAAATTGTTTGAATTTCCCCGCACAGTTCTCCCAAAATGTGTGAATAGTTTCTCAATATGAAAAGAAACGTGTTTTAGAAAAACTGCTGATATTTGTGACATTTTTCTTCATGATTTTTAACGGAAGCCCAACAGTTTGGCCTCCCGCAGGTAAAGGGCGCCCTCTGGTGGCTGCAGCTGAGACGGACGTCATCAGGGGATTGGAAATGGAAAACGTGTCAGCTTTAACAAACAAACCCTGGATTTAAAATTCAGGAGCTTCCAGAGTTGGGATGTGCTCTCTGGTCACGATGATGATGATGATGAGTTGGGCTGAACAAGGAAGCAGCAGCAGCGGTGGGAGGGACGGCGAGGTAAGAGGAGAGGCGTCACCTGTACGTGAAACGAACACCTGTTGCCCGGTGGGCTCTTAAAGACGCACAAGAAAAGGTTCGTGTTACACCTGGGGATCCTGGTGGTTTTTGTCGCTTAAAGGAACAAAACCTCCATTCTACTCGGTTTCAAACTGTCGCTTCAGTTGGACTGGAGGGAACATGTAGAGGATTTATTTTTAAAGGGAATCCACCAGCGAACCACAGGTAAGGTTAAAAACACGATCAAAAGTGTTTAAATGTTGATAATTTAACCCTATTGAGCTGTGTGTGACTATTTAAACTAAACTAATGAACTTTCTATGGGTTATAATGTTAGAAGAGACTTTTATATTGATATTTTTGGTTTAAATACACAAACCTCCTGTTTTTTTCTCCTTTACTAACTTGGTTAGCACTTTGAACTCATAAAGGCAAGATAAGGTGCCTGATTACTGATAAGCTGGAACATAATATCAACTCTTTCCAAATGGTTACAAAGAAATGTCGAACGAGTCGTAGCTAGTTAGCATTTAACGTTGGGCGAACGTTCGGACGTTAGCTAGACGTTAGCTTGATATTCTTCGATTGTTTAATGGTACGGGTGGGCGATGTGGACGTTTTATCGCGATATTTTGTGGTACTGTTGTGATAAAAGGTAAACGACACTATTTCTTTTTAAACTAAAAAAAAAATAGTGAATGCATGACGACAATGGTACCTCACAAACATAAATACTGCTCTTAAAAATGTATACTAATTTGTAATTGGCTTCTTTAGAACGCCATAAAGAAGTGTGATATGTCACTAAAATGTATTTAATCATATTTATTTGTCCGAATAAATTCGTCCGAAAGTTGGGCGGACATTAGCTAGATGCTAGCTTGATATTATTCGATTGTTTAATGGCATGGGTGGGCGAAATTTATCACGATAAATTATAAGCGACGCGATAAATGCCTACCCCATTTATTGGTACAGTATTTCATTTTGACATCTGTCTGAATGTTGTCTGCTAACAAAATGACTTTAACTCCACTTTACCAAATGACATTGTCAGTGAAACTTTTATTTGAAAAGTTTAAGTGGTATAGAGCATTCATTTTAATTCGTGGGATGTCATAAGACAATAATTAAATATAAAGGAAAAGTCAGCATTTTATAACAATAATGCTTTGTATCAGAGCTAGGCTAATTAACTCTACTTGCATATATTTTTTTTAAATTAAGTAATAAGCATCCATCAGCCCATTTAATTAAATATTTTTAAAATAATATCAGATGGACAAAAATATGTAATTTAACACAAACAATCTGTGAAGTGCCTGGAAAACACTACATTTAATTACTATCATTTAACTACCTAGACATATATTTTACAGTGTTTAACTATGGTTTTATCAGGGGCTGAAACCTTTATGATGTGTTATTTGGACTTTCTGATAAACTGAACTATAAATTGTTCAATATAAAAGTTTTTTAGGTAGCAAACTTTCAAAGTAAATGCATATAAACAAAAGGTGCTTTTGGGAGATTTTTGCTTCCCAAATAAAAAAAATGTTTGCATTAATATGTATTTGTCTGTAGTGTTTAGTCTATCTTCATTTATCTTCATTTTCCAGTGTTAATTGGCAAAAATATCCATAAAGTCCCCAGATGAGCCCCGTTTAATGATTTCAGAAACCCTCTTGTCGGTTTTTATCGAGCCTCTTGACGCACCAGCTGGGCTCCCGGTTTAATGGATAATTTTTCCCTCTCACCAAGTTTACGTCATCAGAAAAACGAACTCAGTGGAAATTAATTAACCTGAGAAGGAGAAGAGCCCGTATGGTGCCTCTTGATCTGCAGCAGTACCATAAACACTTCATTTTGACAACGAAAGGAGACTGAAGTGGAATTAAATCACCAATATAATAAAGGTCACATCAGCCCATTAGCTGCTGGTGTCAAAATATTGACAGGAGCTCTTTTAAAACCTTGAGAAACTGGAATTAAGGATTTTATAAAAGCCTCACCTTGCTTCTTGGGCTATAAAACATGGCTGTTCAAATATTATTTATACAGAAAAAATGTAGTTTTAGGCATTAGCAAAGCTTTGCAGAGATGAGCTTGTGGCCTTGAGCAGTTTCATTTTTCAGTTCTCAGGATCTAAAGAAGGCGGCTCTGACTTTAAATTAAAACCAATTAATTTTTGGGTTTCTTCTCAAACACCCTTTGGCTGAAATATTAAAATCCTAATTGTAATAATCTCTTAATATTTCATGCAACAACTTTGCCTTGAATCAGTTCTGAGGTGAGTTTTGCAATGCAGATCAACAGAAAGACAATTATTTTATTCAAATGATGAGATACTGTTGTTGTCTGCGCAATACAAATGGCAAAAAGCAAATTTGTTTGTCATAAAAACAATCATTAAGGCCAAAATCGTTGATTTTAGCTTAATCAGACATAGGGAGGGGCATTTATGATTTATCATTTATCGTGATATGCTACTTATAAGAATTTTGACTTATAGTTGCCATGATGAATTTCAGTTAATATTTACACTGCAAAAACACAAAATCTTACCAAGTATTTTTGTCTAGTTTCTAATTTTGTCTTATTACAATTGAAATAAGACAAAACTAACTTACAAGTAACTTCAGCTTGTTTTAAGTAAATAATTCCTTAATTTTGATGAAAAAGTACTTATTCCTTTGGCAGATTATTTCACAAATGAGAAAAATTTCTTGTTATAAGTGAAATAATCTGCCAATGGAACTAGAACTGGGTTGCTAGGCAACTATCTGGGCGTGTCTCGGGTTGCTAGGCAACGGCTCAGTGGAACATTCTTAATAGAACTAGAACTTTTGGCTCAAAACAAGCTTCTATTTCTTGCTTGTATAAGAGATTATAAGTTATTTTTGTCTTATTTCAAGTGAACTAAGATATTTTAACTAGAAACTAGTCAGAAATACTTTGATATTTTGTAATTTTTGCAGTGTAAATGCCCCCAAAACTATCCATATTATCTGGACTGTTAATTTGACTATTTTCTTCACTGTTTGTTCAAATAAAGCATCAATAAATATCAACAAATATGACTACAAGCAGTTACTGTGTGCAGCTTGATGATACAAATAAGTTTTTAATGTAACTAATGTTCTAAAGAAGCATCTTACTAATGGGAGATGTTTTCCCAAGAGCAGTATTTTAGTCACAGCCACACAGTTATCTAAAAAGATGTAATAAATAGTCACGATTTTACCTCAAAATATTGTAATAAAACTTTAAGTCCATGTCGCTCGCCCCAGACGAAGGTTGCAAATTGAAATCTGTTGTCTGCTTCTTTAAGCCGTCTTCTTGTCTGATTGGCCTTTCAGTTGATGTTGGTTCTCGACTCGTTTCACTGTGGAAAAGGACACTATGACTAGCTTTCAGATTGATTTTTGTTTTAAGGTTGTTTTAAGGTTTTAAAGGTTGATAAAGAAGACACTGTAAATGGAAAAAAATGGAGTAGCGTCAGGTTTTGTAGGATTTGTCTTTCATCTTTGGTAAAAGATCACGAACCATTTCTCCTGCTAGCGTAGTTTGCTAGCGCACAATTGTTTTGGTTGTATTTACCCAGAATGCCCTGTGCTGCAGTCCACTTCCTGCTTCACATACGCATTCAAACAGCGCCAGAGTTCACTTCAACAAACCGAGGTTTTTAAGTGGACCAAAGTTTGCTGTTTTGAGTTCGATTATGTGTTCACACCTCCCCAAACGAACCAGACTTTCTTAGCAAAACAACTAGACTCTGATTAAAGTAGCCGACCAGACGGGGTTGGTGTGATTGCACCCTTATTGCAACAGAAAAAGAGGCAATTCGTGGCCACTGTGAAGTTACAGACTGACTTTGTGACATTGGTTTGACCTCCATATTGCTGCTCTTTACTTTGTAAGCCAGGGCTTTACAGTCACTCCATCTATGGGGTCAACAAGACATTGTGGCATTCACCTTGATTCCCAGAAGAGATGCCAAATATTTGCACTCCAAGCGTTTGTATGGCCACTAAAGTGGAACCCTCTTTATTTCGCCGGTCCTATTTTCCCCCTAAGTGCACATCAAACCGAGCCAGACGGAGAGTACCCATTGTGATGGAAGGAGCGTGTTTGGATTTATAAAAACCAGCCTTTCTGACACATGTGCAACGATGGGAAAAAAAAATAAGATGTAGATTAACAGGGGCCAGGCTGAATAAAGTAAGCTCCATGGGGAAAACTCTTATCACGGTAACAAAGACGAACCGAGTTGGAGCAGGGTGAATGCCAATGAAGAGCATTTTATTTTTTATTTCTTTCTTGAGAGAGATGGCTGACAGTAGATGTTCCAACATGACATTTTACAGCCTCAAACGTTCCAGTGATGGTGAGTTTGGCAAAGAATGACATGAAACTTTAAATACAAGCTGGAATAGGAAGCTATAAAAGATGAGGGAGGAATTTCAGGCCAAATTTAAAAATGTATATTTTTGACATTTTTGAGTGTTTGGCCTTTCATATGAAAAGCATGTGTTAACGTTTTGATCTTGGGCGCTGTTGGTTCTTCAGATTCGTGACTGGCAGGTAAGGTCAAATACTGAAAAGTCACTTTTCTTTTTACCTTGTCATTAAGTTCTCTCCTAAAAACAGCTTTTCAATCTGAAAATGCACATTCTTTGCTGCACTTTGGTTTGAAATTGGTAAAAATTAGCCTTGCATTCCCTTAAACTTTTTGTTGCACGCCTCAACAACTACATTGATTAAGATTTCCTTAATTTAAGGAAGGAAACTTCCTTAAAGGAACATTTTAAACCTTGTGCAAAGTTTTATTTGCACACGTTTTAGGACCCCTCCAATTTGCTCTTGCTAATATAGAGAGATTTGCTCTCGCTTATATAGCGAGAGCAAATCCTAGGAGTCCTAGGATTAAACCGTTGTCTTTACAAATTATCTGGCATCTATCTAATAAACTATTTGTGGAAAATTTGTTTTAAATTGAACTTCGCATAAATGGTTTGTTAGATGCAAGTTAATTTGTAAAGAGAACTTGGAGTGCCCCAAGGTTTAATCCTTGGACCCCTCCAACTTGCTCTCGCCATTTCAGGTTATAAGAAGAAAAAGTAAGATTAGTTACCAAAACTACGCTGATGAAAAGCAGCTCTACGTTTCAATGTCATCAGGCAACTTTCTTCAGCTGTTCACATTTTTCTTTGTATTTTTTTGTAGAATTTATCTCCAAATTATTTGCAGAAAATCTTCCTATTTGTCGTTTAATTTTTATGGAGTGTGTCCGAAACAAATTAAACTAGAAGATATTTTTTCTCCACCTTTCTTATCATTCCAGGTAATCAGAAAAGCAGAGTAGGAAATAAAATCCAATCGAGTAATGAAGCAAATCTTTCATCTTTTCTTTCTCTCGCTAAAAAGAGAGAATTTGCTAATGGCGGGTTTGCATTTGGGGCATTTAGTGATCACGAAATCAGCTCCCAAAATGACAAACGGCCATAGCTTCAGTGCCTTTTCTGGCTTATCTGGTGGAGTATCTGGGTTAAAGACGATAATCCTTAAAAGCCACAGCCGTACTTTGCGCT
Organism: Poecilia formosa; assembly: GCF_000485575.1. Taxonomy (NCBI): domain Eukaryota; kingdom Metazoa; phylum Chordata; class Actinopteri; order Cyprinodontiformes; family Poeciliidae; genus Poecilia; species Poecilia formosa. Next base: position 47,935 of record NW_006800068.1, read on the forward strand.
TGGTGCTTTTCAATCCTTTTTTTTAACAGAATTGTGTCGGCACCATTAACATTTATGAAGTGAAATCTCCTGCCTAACAAATTAGCAACTCTATTAACTCAGCTTCTGCGTTGCTGCTGATTTCCACATCTTAGAAAAATAAAAAGAGGTTTTTACATCTGCTGATTCTCTGGAGTAATGAATCAAATTCTCAAACTCAGATTTTCTTTTCTTACATTTCAGCTTTAATGTTGAACAGATGTTGAATGTTTAATTTAATTAATCAGTGAAAGTACAATCTATCCACCATTGATTTAATTAAGCTAAAGAAACAAATCTAAAAAAAGACATTAACACCAGTTTCACCCTCAGTCCCTTTGCTTTCCTGATAATGGTTTTATCTGGCCCAGTTGTTTTTAAATGTTTAAATTTAAGACTTGTAGACATTACATGAAATTAAGTTAAAAATTAAATTTTAACCAGTAAATTTTCCTTTGGTATTAATAAAATATTTTTTAATATAGATTCAAAATTATGTGCAACATGAATGAAAAACACCCTCATAAAAAGATAAAGTGACAATAAATATCTGGAAAGAAAAATTAAAAGCAGTTTACTGTTTAATTTATAGAAACGCATTTTATAATTAAAATTTGACAATGCGATCAGGAGAGGAGGCGTCAGAGGGGCCTGATCGGCCAATCAGAGGTGGAGTCGGGAGAATGATGTCATGCATAGCCAATCAACAAAATTTCCCTTTTTTTTGTTTTTAAGTAATCGTCAGATTGGCCTTCAGATTCTTTTTAGTCGCAGGAGTTTTTTGCATTGGAAGTCTCTTTAATGTTTAATCATAAATATCTGAATTAAGCAGGTGGTGAAATGTTAGTCTGGTATTTGGAGTAATTTTGGTAGACTGACCTCTTTTGAAGGTCACTACTGTGGATAGTAGCTCCGATTGTGGTTTTCTGGAATGGATTTGTGACTTTTTCCAGGTCAATATGTCTTAGTGATTTTGTTTCTCATTTGTTTGTAACATTTTTTAAGATCCGGAGATGATATTTACTTAATGATTTTAATGAAGGGATAGCTGTTTTAAGCCTCCTTTGTGTTGTCTGACAGGTGCTTATTTAATTCACTTCCAGTCTAATTTCAAGTTTTGAAATTAGCAGAGAATATAATTTAGCAGATTCAGTGGGAGAACACAGGAAAAAAACCCTGGTATTTGCTTAATGATTTTAATAATTTTTGCAAAATATAATGTTTATGTTTAATAACTAGTTACTGTATTAAGTTTTTATAGTGTGAAGCAGAGTTTAGATCCTTTAGCTGAAAGGTCAAAGTTGATTCTGCTGTTATTTAACTCCATATTTCAAACTTTTGATCTTGGTTATTTCTCTTGGTTTCACCCGAGTTGTGCGTCTTTTTACCCTTTTCCAAGTGTTTTCTGCTTCTGTCTAGAGGTTAATGTCCAATCCTGTTCCTGGCAGATAGAAATGCTCCACATCCTCTGAGGAAAAGTTTAGTGCTTCGTTTTCCTTAAAGCCGCCGTCTGAGTAAGAATCGATAATCTGGCATGGCGTAAAAAGAGCAGGAAGAACTTTTTCCTGCAGGAGGAACTCAGTCTGATGGGAAAACATTTGTTTCCCTGATGAATCTGAGCTTCAGTCCTGATTATTCAGCCTGTCTCCTTACGCAGATGGAGAAGGCCGCAGCAGAATCCGAACAGCATGCCTGTCACTGACATTTCTATTTCAGTCAGGTGATAAATCAGCGAGAGACAAGCTGCTTTGCTTTGGGAGCTACCTGCTCATTCATTATACCTTTAAAGCGCGTGCCGGCTCCGCAGCTGTGCTGTCGGTGTCGAGACGGAGGCAGAATGCGTCTGAGGGAGACGCTCCGAGTCTCCATGGCGTCCAAACAAAGCGGCCGTGCGTTTGTTTGGCAGCTCTCACAGTTTTTAGTTCTGATTTAATGACGGAAAATGTCCTGCAGCTTAATGAGATTTTTTGTGCCTCTTATCTTTCCTCTCGCTGTGTTTGCCTCTCTGTCTGTCCCTCGTATCTTCTTTATTTTTTTATTGCTTTCTGTTTTGCCACAGACGCACAGTTCTGACCAATAAAGCTGCGAGAAACCGATTTATTTATCTGGAGCTGTCAGTTGTGTTTTCTTCTTCTTTTTCTGATGCGTCCTTACAACTTTTATGTGCAGCTGTGTATTTAAAAAAAGCAAACTGTAGCTTCATGACACATCTTTTAGTCTTTGTTGAAGCTAGCTTTTCAGAGTGATGCGTCCAGGCGTATTTGTGGAAAGTTGAGTGGAAGAAAAAGCTGTGGTGGGGCAAAAAAAATCTGCAAAAGGATCAAATGAAGATCTTAATAAAGCTTTATTTATAAAGTATGTTAAAAGCAACAAGTACCCAACAAAGAATTAATAAAATATATATTTATTTTTATGTGTAGTATTTTGGGCTTTTTTTTTTTTTTTTACCTTAAACTCCAACAAAAACTCCATCCAAATAGTTGCAGATGTTGATAAAATAACATAAAAAGCCAGAAAACTTGATGTTTGGTACATTAAAACCAACTAATGTTACTTTCAATACTACTAGCCGTTGTTAGCATTGTTAGCTTGCAGAATCAATGGCGCACTCTCTGGGTACTCCGGCTTCCTGCAGTCCACAAACATGACCCTACCTTTTTCCTTCCACTCAACTTTCCATTGCAACACTCTATCATCCATTTTTATTACTCCTATTTAAAATAAAAAAATTCAGAGAAATTGAATTTTGGGTTTTCAGAAGCTGTAAGCTGCATTTATGAAAATTAACAGGAATAAATGAATAACTGTTGGAACTAGTTTACCGTGTAAAAGTTTTGGTTTGAAATTAATTACTGACTTATTGTCGAACGCTCCAAGCTGAAGAAAGACACCAAGTGATGGACTGCCAGGCTTGGAGTTGCAGTTTTTATTTCTCCTTCTTTGCAGAAGCGTAACGTTGCGGCTTATCCTTGGCTGCCTTTGTCCACTTTAAATCAAATGCAGTTTGTTCAGCATAAAGTTTTTCTGTGAGGCGGCGAGAAGCCAGGCAGGTGAAGGACTGTGGATTGGTGTGTTTACGCTCCAGCTGACGGTGATGAACAGAGCGGCTGCAGATTGAGTTTTAACTTTCACATTAATTCTGGGGAAAGTCTCGTACGCCGTTTGCTGAGGCATGGGCGTGGGTTGAGCGGAGCACGGAGACTGTTGACAGCCGCCGTAATTGTTTTGCACCGGTTCAGACTTTGCCCCGGCCCTAAAGATGAAGACGGCCATAAAAACTGGAGTGAGAGTGGGAGTGGGGACGGAAAATGGGATCTGCACGGCCGCTGCCGGGGCCGTGGACTGTGACTGCTCACAGTCAGGAGGTGGAGAAATCATTGAGAATGTGACAAGCTGATCGTTCACATTTATCTGACTTTAACGCATGTTTATGGCGACTGATTTTAAGATGCTGTCCTAAACTAAAAACAAACAAAACGCTGAATTTGACACCTTAAATTGACCTGCCTGGTTCAAGTCTTACTCTAGTTCAGTTCCTCTTACCCAACGGGGTGAACATTTATCATGATGAATTTCTTATCTTGGGTATTTCTGTCGTTATTATAATAAATTCTAATTAATGATGATCAACCCACCCAAGAACTGTCCTTTTTGTTCAGTTTTTCTTTTCTTTTTTTTTTTGCACAAAAAAGACAAACACTGTCCTTTTTGTTTTATTCGAAAATCAGACTTATTATTTTTCTAAATTTCCATTCTGATCCAATATTGAGTAAAATTGAAGCTGGTATTGTTGATACCAATTCAACACCAGTACTTTGTTGAAAACATTTAGTTTGCCTGTTAAATAGACACAACTAAGATTTTCACCAGACCAAAAATACTTGGTAAAATTGAGTGTTTTTGCAGTGCAGGAGCCTGAAAACCAACATCAGCTTCTAACTTTGCAGTAGGAGCTGAAACAGCTGGTGGTTGGACCTTTCATAGTTGGAACAGCTGCAGCTTTTATTTTTCTAACAACATCACAAATATTCAGGGTGTGTGACAAATGTGTGCAAAGCTTTGGTGTGTCCCAATCTAGACGGAATGAAAGAATGTTTTAAATTAAAAATTCATCTCAAACATTGAAGCAAAGCTGAACCGTTTGTTGGACTTTATTGATACGGTTGTCCTTGACTGCAAAGCCTTCAGCCAAAGACCTTTAAAGAAAACACGTGACTCCAGAGATTTATTTGGCATTTATACCATTAGGGTGTATAAAAAGGAGAGTCAGGCCAGGCTCTCTGGCTGCAGAAGCTGCTGTTCCCATTTGTGTAATGATATGGGATGAGTTCCAGTTATTGGAAAACTATAGAAAAACCCAGAGTTCTCTTCTCTCCCCTTCCTGTAAAACGATGACAGAACTGACAGCTCGGTTAGAGTCTTCTTAGGTTGGAACGCTGTCACAGATGGCTGTCATCTTATGTGCAGCCAAGGAAGTAATGGGAATGTGACAATTGTGTGTCTTTTGCCAACAGGCTGAACATGCTGCAGGTTGTTTGACTGACAGATATGGGGTCAGGAAGATCACACTGGCAGACTTTCGCTGCAGTTGTACTCATTTGCCACTTTTGTAAGTATCTCTTTATTGATTCCAGTGGAAATATTGTAGATAGAATACCTGAGTGTCCCAAACTAGCCTCTCTTTTCGCTGCTTATAAACTTTTTAGTGACCACTGATGGTGGGAAGTCAGAGGTCCGTGGAAAGGTTGGAGGCTCGGTGGATCTGGAGTGCAGTTTTCCACCAGCAGGGCGGCAGGCTGGGTCATCTGCAACCCAACATGTGGTGGAATGGGTGCGGCAAGGCGTAGACATTCCTGTCCTGATGAAATTTGGATCCTACACACCCCGAGTCCATCCACATTTTGAAGGTGAGTGGCACTTATTAAAGTAATTTGGACAATAGACGCATAACGAATATTAGAAAACTGATGATAAAGTTTTCAGACTGAACATCTGAACCTCATCTTGGGCTGAAGAAACGGCAATCCTGCATGAGAGACGAGGTTTAATGTGGTACTTTAAGGTCTAGAGAAGAGAAAAGTTCAGAACCAACAAGTTTAATATAGTGTTGCAACATGCTAACAGTTGCTTGGTGCTAGCATGTTAGATAAACCCTACTACTGCACTGTTGTTAGCTGCTAGCATTAGCTGTAGTGTTAAAGTTGGTATGTTATTGTTTACATCCGGTAATTTTGTGCATGCGCTTGATGTTGGAGGGTGAAAAGACGATTCTTTCACATGCCGTCCAAAGCTACGCTAGTAGAACAACTAAATGAAACCTAGAGATGTAGGGATTATTCATTTAATGCAGTGTGCCACAGCAAAGGGAAAAGTTATGCAGAAAAACCATTAAAGAATAACTGAAAACCCCTGTTTTCTCTCTCTCTGTTTGCTATACTACACACAGACTCATTGCCATAGCAACTGACAACAACTTTGTTTCAGGATTCAACATTTTAAAAAAATACTCAAACATTTCCCACAAAGAACAGAGCATTCAGTCAGTTACAGTTTATGTGTTTAGGCTTGATGTTTATTTTGCGATTATCAATAAGTGATCGCTGTGGTAGATTAGCTTCCGCTGCTATTAGCTAAGCTAACACAGCGGTGGTTGATTAGCTAATTTAAATACCTGATGATCTGTCAGAGTTGGTGTTTAAGTTGCCTTTTTTTAATTTCAACTGAAATGAAACATACAGAATTACACCACTCCTCTTCATGTCACATTTGTCATAGTCAAGCTAGCATAACTAGCCTACTTGACAATTACTAGCAAAGCACTGCGTTCCTTTTTCTTTTACATATCATTCATTTAAGATTTAGTGCGTCATGTTTACAACTTAACTAAAGTTAAAACCAATGGTAGCCATCGTCACGTTGCAACGGGTCCATATTAGTTGCTAACTGGTAGCACTAGCATGTAGCTATCTGTAATGCTAGCACCTTACAGTGGACCTCTACTTATTTGAAGGTTAGTTCCCTGTGTGCTAATGGTTGTTTTTTTTGTTTTTAGAAAATTAATTAATTAATAATTTCCTAATAAACGTCAATATGAACATTTTAGCTTTTAGAACATTTTTTATTTACTTCTCAGATATTTACATTCTGCTTTAATATAACAGGGTGACTCTTTACCAACCAGATGGAGACTTTGTACTTTATGCAAACAATTCAGAAATAAATCTTAAGATTTGTCAGCCATATAATGCATAGAATTATGGAATTAAATTAAACTTTTGTGTGATATTCTAACTTTTAGAGATGCACCTGTTTGAGGAAGTGTGGCTTAGTTGGAGGGTTTTAAACTGTATTGCAATTTACTGCCCTTTAAAAACAACCTGTGGACATGTTTTGAAATTTGAAGAATGGTTTTTGTAATCTCCATAGGCAGTTTTAGAAACTGAAATTTATGCACGACTGTAAAAGCGGCCATAAACCCTTGTACAGAAAAACCTTTGGTTCCCTGAGGAAAGTTTTTCTGTTTGCCAGCACGCTGATGTCTGCACTTAGCACCATGCTTGAAATACAATTATTCCTGCCAGCATTATTATAATGTTTGTCTGTGAAAATGTTCTCTCATTAAAGGCAATACAGGCGGTGAAGTGAGTGCGCGTCTGGCTGGAGTCAAAAACGAAACGAGACTCTTGTTCTCGGATTTCATTCTGCGCCACACCTTGGTGGCCTTTCAAACAAACTCTGGCATTGCATCACCGCTTATTGTTCACGATCGTAGCCGCGGCACGGTGAACAAAGACAGTCGGAGGTGAAAAAAGAGCCTCAATGGGCGAGGGCCGCCTTTGTTTGGCTTTAAAGTCACAAACAATGGGACAAATGTGGACAAAGAGAGAGCTTGTCTGGGTGGCTCAGAACTTCGCTTTTGTTCAGGTCCAGTTTTTCGCGCCTTGGAGATTCCTGTGGAGATTTTCACTCTAAACTTGTGCAGGGTTTTTGTTTTGGATATCCTACAAAAACACAAATCTTACCAAGTATTTTTGGTCTAGTTTCTAGTGCAAATATCTTAGTATTGTCTTATTTCAAGGGTACTAACTTTTAAGTAACTTTTTAGCAAGATGAACAGGTGTGTCTTAAGTCAATAATTCTTTTATATTAATTAAAAAAGTTCTAGTTACATTGTAGGCAGATAAATTAACTTATAACATGAAAAATGACATGTTATACGTGAAATAATCTGCCATTGGAACCAGAACTGGGTTGCTAGGTGACGGGCTGGGCTTGTTTGGGGTTGCTAGGCAACAGTGGAATAATCTACCAATGGAACTAGAATTATTTTCATCAATTTTAAGAAATTATTTACTAAAATTATTTACTTAAATATGACACATGACACTATTAGATATCCAAAGAAGGTTTAGTACAAAATAAACGACAAAAGGTATGAAGTTAGGAAGAGAAAATTNGCCGTTACTTAGCAACCCCAGCCACGCCCAGCTCGTTACCTAGCAACCCAGTTCTAGTTCCACTGGCAGATTATGATGTCATTTTTCCTGTTATAAGTCAAATAATCTGCCAGTGGAATTAGAACTTTCTTTATCAAAGTTAGGGAATTATTTACTTTAAATCTGTCTCTATATCAAACTAAAAAGTTACTTGTAAGTCATTTTGTCTTATTTCGAGCTTACTACGATATTTGCACTATTATATATACCAAAATTACTTGGTAGGATTTTGTGTTTTTGAAGTGTATGTTCTTACACATCAGGCAAAGTTCTGACTAAAGTGCAGTTTTTTTTTTTTTTAAATCCTGGAGTATCTTGGGGAAAAAAACTTCAAAGAGTGAAATTAATTGGTGCATTTAACACTCAGGTGGGAGGTAAGCAGGCAGCAAACTGGTAGTAAGTATAGCTTTTAACCTAATTCGTTTATTTCCATCAACATGAAAACCGAGGAGGGGTAGCCAGCACCGATTAACATTTGACTGCATAATTACTGCTCTCTAAATTTCCTTCAACACCCGTCTTACTCCCTGTTGCATCACTCATTACACGCTGTGCAACTAAAGGCAGTTCTCACCCACACCGATTGATTTTTACATCCAGCTGAGACATCTGATATGTCTAAGTTTAAGAGAGTTTCTTCAGAAGAATGGAAAACAGATCTAAGGTGATTTAATCTGATGGATGTTTAAATTTTTTATCAGAACTGAAGTTGTATTCGACAGCAAATCTACCTGGGTGAAAAATGTGCATGAACTGTGCCAAGATGTAGTTTTATTCTTTTCTTTTCTTTTCCAAAATCAGACCCTTCTTTAAATTATGTAGTAGCTCATGAGTGGTAAATAAGGGTGGGAAAAAATGTTTTTTACCTCCTTTCTTCCTATTTATTTTCCTCGCTATTTCTTCATTTGCTGATATAGTTGGTATTAATTATTTTTATTTGAAATAATAAAAAAACGGGTTTAAATTAGGGATGCACTGATCCACTGAGGTTTAGTTTTTACTGATATCAATCTGATACAGATGAACTGAAATGAATTAAAATGTTTTGTTTTTTTTTAAACACAGACATAAATGTACTGAATTATAAACTTATTTGATAACTCCACACCAGTACAGCACCAGTAGACACACCAGTAACTCCACAGACATGTTCAAACAATGCAGTGCAGAAATAACAGGCAATGGAAAATAAATAATAAAGAAACTGACAAAAATAATAGGTTTGGCTACTTTGGTCAAACATGCAAAAACAAACTTTATTTCGAATGGTTTAGGAAGCGCAATTAGGAATTGGAAATATAATGTAAAATAAATGACATTGTTCAGAGCAGAAAGCATAGAATTAGACTGAATAGATCTGCCCTTATGCTCACCAATACCCAATCTAGAATTTTTGTAAATTAAGAATAATTGTCTGAAAATGTCTAAGTTTGGACTCTAGTGGGTTGCATACAACTGTACTTTACACTTTTATTTGTTAAAATATTGAAAACCTTTCACCAGCTCCTCTCATGTCACAGACATGCACTATTTTGCTTTGGCAAATCAAACTAAAATCCCCCGAATTTAAAGTTTTATTGGTTGTAAAATGTGAATAATGAATACTTTTGCAAGGCAATTGGAACGAATGGAGTCCATTTTTTAAAGAATGTTCAGTATTTAGATCAAGACGTTTCACTTGCATATCCACATTTCATTGTAACAATGTTCTCAGATTTATCTCTTGTGCTAACGGAGAGTAATGTGCTGTAATCTCCGCCTTTAGTTTTGTGTTTGTCGAAGGATCAGGACCTGCTTTTAGTTTGAGTCACAGCCTTTCCCCTCTGAGTGGGGAGCCACTCCCACTCCAGGAAACCCGATGCTGACATTTACATGGCAGTAAAGTCAGGGTGAACCTCAGCCGATTGGCTGAATTATCAAAAGTGGGAGCAGCAGCCACTTTAATTCCAGCGCAGGCTCGTAAAAGACGCTCGGCTTTTGCTGCTGATTCAGGCGCCAATCTGCAGCATAAATCATCGTCAGAGGAAGCAGGGCAATCTGCTGGTTGCTCATAACCTTAAAATTTGCCTGCTTTTTGAATGACAAATTACACGTTTCTGCACACCTTCGTCATTCCACGTCTTTAAATGGGCAAGCTTGGTAACAACAAACAGAAAACCGTTTCTCCTCCGATTCAAAGGGCTTGAAAAAGATGCTTTGTCCTCGCTGATGCTGAGCTTGAGCTTTCTCACCGGTGCTGGTTGCCAGGGCAGTAACAGGTGCAGCATGGGAAACTTGGAGTCTTTAGTGTTGAAATGAGCAGTGTGCATTTCAACCCCTCAGGCGTGTTCTCGGGTGTCAGAGCCGTTTGGCTTCAAGAGCCAACTGATGTTTAGCTGCTGTGATTCAAACGCCAGGTATCCAAGTGAATAAGTCTGCAGAGGCTGACGCTTCGGTTCCATCTCTGCCCCACTTTAGTGGGTTTTTCCATGTTTTTCTGTGAAGTGGGTTTGTGTGGAGTAGTAATGAGAAGTCAGTATCTTAGAGGCATTATGCAAGAGTCTCCTAGGGAAGTTAAATGGTAAAACGGATAACTAATCTGAGTCAATAAGTCAAAAATGGATGATTGTTTTAAGTATTCTCTTCAAATTGAAGCTGAATCTCAATGAGTTTCTTTACTATAAACAGGCATAGAAATATTTATAAAACTATCTAGTACAATATGCACTTTTTGATGAAACTGCTAGGTAAATTTTATGTTTTTGGTGTTCTACTCTCTTAAATTAACCCACTTCCTATGAGTTGTTAGCTTAGCTGTCAGCTCAGATGTTAGCTTGTATAACTTTTAGCTTGATTGGCTGATAGCTTAATGGTCTGTGAGCTTGGGTAGCTGTTAACTTGACTAGATGTTAGCATCAGTTGCTAAATTTGAATACTTGTTAGCTCATGTAGCCTGCTAGCTTCAATGACAGTTAGCTTGGATACCTGCAGCTTGAATTAATGATAGCTTGAATAGCTGTTAACATGGGTAGAATGTTGGCATGAATTTGAGTACTTGTTAGCTCAAGTAGCTTGTTAGCTTGTACACCTGCAGGTTAAATTAATGATGGCTCAAATAGCTGTTAGCTTGTATAGCTGCTAAATTAAGTAGTTATCTTGAGTAGCTTGTTAGCTTAAATGGCAGATAGCTTTCTCCAATTAATTTTAGATAAATAGCTGTTGGCTTGAATAGTTGTTTGGTTGAGTAGCTGTTAGCTTAACCTAGAATAATTTCTCCCTGGTTTATGGAAATGGTTGGATGCAAAGATGTATCTCTTTTTTTTAATCCCTGAATGCCAATTCGAGCTTATTTTCTCTCCATATACTCCTAGTTTTATTTGATTCCTTCAAAAACGAGATTCGCTGGCGATCCCCCTGGGTTGTGAAGACAGCTAGCAGAGGTCTAAGTGTTTGTTGTTGCAGAGCAAGTGATCAAAGCGTTAATGTCAGCTCTGTGGACAGGAAATATAGTCCCAGGTTGGCACCATGCTTCTGCTGACTTTATTAAAAGCAAATACAGCTGTATAAATGCGCTGTCCCTCTGAAAGCAGGAGCAACATTAAACACGGTTAATGTGCTTCCTTCCCATGTGGACAAACATGATAGCCTGGTGCTGGGATTGTTCAGCGGAGCATCAAGTTAGGCCTCTTATTTAGATGAACTGCTTGAATTCAGATGTTCATCCATGACACGGTGGCCCTGCGTAAAGCCACAAGCAGGACAGGGCGCAACCCGAAACCTGAAAGCTTCTCCTCGACCTGCCAAGAGCTGACGACATCTCCTGGAGATGATGCGGGCTCTCTGCCCGAGGATATCACATTTTCAGGGACATAAATGTCTGAGGCGCTCAAAATGGTATTGAATTTAAATAATTTTTGTCTACAGGCTCTTGTCAAACCAAACAAGACACTTTGTGGATGATTTCCCCAAAGGCTTCTTTTTATAATTTGAAAACTTCATTTCTGAAATGTTACACATCCATTTTGGAAGATGGAAAATCAATACGTCTGATGCGTCTTTCGCTCTCGATAAAATGTTGTAAAATCAAAAGCCGTGGTCTTTGCAGATATTCCTTTTGTCAGCGTTGTTCTGACTCGTTTGAGTGCTTTATGAAGGGCATCAAACTGGAGCTGAGAAGAACGGGAATATTGGTTTTTCTCTGATAGTCACCGCTTGATAAAAATGTCTCAATACTTTACGCAGATGATGACAATATTCCCTCTGCTTGCTTTTGTCTTTCAAGAAAGGACATCAATGACTGTCTCGTGTTATAATTCATGCTCTAATATTTAAAAGCGGCTCATTTCTGAATTATTTTCTTTACTTTTGCAGAGTTTCACTCCATGGTTTTGTGTTTCAGTGTCACCTAAGAGCATTGGGGGAAGGAGCCTTCAGGGGGATTCAGTCAAAGGCAATTTGACAAATAAATGCATTGTGTGGTTGAATTGTGCTGACAAAGGGTATTGTTTGGTTTGGGCGTTTGAAAAACCCACATAGCTGCTACTTTTGATGGCGAGTGCTGTGTGCAAACAGATTAACATAAAGAGAAGAAGTGAATATTGTTTTGAAAAAGTTTATTTGTAGGAACCTCAGGCCTTGTTGTGGTGGGTTTGATGATATATTTGCCGTATTTCTGTCCCAAAAGAGCACGTTTGAAACCTCAGTGTTTGCATTTTGCTTGTTATTCCAAATTTATTTTATGTATTTCAAAGTTGGGTATTAAAATGAAGTCAGTAAGAGATTGTGTGGACAAAAAACTCCCAGTTTCACAGCATTCGCCATTTTCAGAAATATACTAAAATGTTATATTCTTCTACAGTTTTTACCTCAAAAACCTTAGAAGAGATGTGTAACTGAATTTTAACACAAAAATGACTTTTTAAGATGTTAAATTATACTGAAGTGTGAGCAGGTGCAACAGAAACTACAAGGACACCAGAGCAGAACCTTGAGGAACTCCATAATGTAGTGGACTCATAGAAAACCTGTAAACTGAATGAACTGCAGAGACAGATTGGCCCAATTCTGTAGATGTGAAGTAGATCCTGATGGTAATATATCAGGAAGTAGACATTATTTATGCAAATTCAAAAATATCTTATTGATTCCAAAGTGAAATTAAATGTTGTTGACTCAAAGTCTTCAAAGCGTTCCTGTAGATGGCGATGGCTGTTGGCAGGTAGCAGTCAGTATTACAGCGAATCTGAAGAAGCCTCTGACTGAAGACAGTCTCATGAAGACGCTGGTCAGGATTGTCCATTATTTTCTTGAATTTATGAAGAATCCTTCTCTGTATCGTTCCACAGTCGTAACCAGAACAGAACCAGCCTTCTCTATCAGGCTGTGTTCACTGTAAAAACACAAAATCTTACCAAGTAATTTTTGTCTGGTTTCTAGAGCATCTTAGCATCTTAGTAATGAGTCAAACTAACTTACACGTCATTTTCCAGCAAGATAAATAAGCTTGTTTTACATAAATAATTCTAGCTCAAAATTCTAGTTCCACTGTTGGAACATTCCACTGAGCCGTTACCTAGCAACCCCAGCCTAGCCCAGCCCGTTACCTAGCAACCCAGTTCTAGTTCCACTGGTAGATTATTTCACTTATAACAAGACATTTTCACCATATTTTTAAGTGAATTATATATTCAAACAAGCTTCTAGATGTCCTGAAAAAGTTGCTTGTAAGTTAGTGTGTCTTATTTCAAGTGTAATGAGATATTTTCACTAAAAACTAGACTAAAACTACCAGGTATGATTTTGTGTTTTTGCAATGCTGAGCCTTTTTAGGCCCCTGGTTCTGATACTGCAGAAGAGACGACGCGCTCAACAACAGATTTAAAGAAAAGCTGAAGGATGAAAGTTGTGCGTTTTCAACAGTGAAGTTGTAGTTTGGGCAAAGAAGAAAATGGAAATCCTGTTGTGTGTTTTTACATCGGTAATGCAAAACTAAAGCCATCTCATTTTACTACATTTGTGATTTGTGATCTGACAGCTTAATAAGTTTGTCCCTGTGTACACATAGACCTTACCCTCTCAGGTTCATATAGTCAAAAGTTACTTTGGCCAGTTTGACCAGTTACTCAATACTTGAGTAGACTTTTTACCAAACACATTTTTAATTTCTTGAACATCTTTTTACTTGAGTAAAAATATGCTGAAGTAGTGATACTTTTACTTGAATACTCTCTGTGTGTACTCTACTACCTCTGATCCTCTGCTGTGGATTTTCGGTCTCGGTTTGGATTTTTTCTTTTTTCCCCACACAGCTACATCTTCTTTTTGTTTCACTGCAGCCTGGCGTGAAGCTCCTGCCTGCATTCAAATTCAACCACTAAACTTTCTTTACTTTGAATATTTTATTGCCTCCACCTGTGCTGCCGTCGTGAAGGAGGAGAAACAAGGCGAAGAAACATTTTCTTCTGCAAATATACGGATGTTTTTCTGACTCTGCATCACGCTTAAAGAACCGACGCTGCTTTAATACCTTCACCTCCAACCGTGTCGCCTCTTTTCAATCCGCCTGCAGACGAAGCCACGTTGGTTAGCATCCAGCTGTATGTCTGCTCCATAAATTCTCCATTTCACTTGTGAAAATGTCAGACAAGCATGTGGTTGAGGTTCTGCTTGCATAAAAGTTTGGGTTCACTGAAATGTAGCTGGAAACTAACTAGTGAGGATGTTGTTAAATTTAAGTGTTTTGTTCTTAAAGGGGTAGTGTTATATGAAATCAGCTTTTTGGAGCTTTGCATAATGATATTTCCTGGAGTGTTGCTTTGATCATTTAATCTCCATGGCAACCATTCAGCTGAAAACGCCTTGGTGGACCTAGCTCCGCCTTCGAGGCTCAGCTCTTCCTCTGAGCTGCAGTTTCCTCCTTTCAGCTCCTTCAGACTAGCCAGCAGCAATTGGCAAACGTCTGAAAAACATCCGATTTCATTATAGGAGTTACTTCACAGTGAAAAGCTGGTAAAAATGTTGTTAAAAGGATAATGGTCCTGAAGACAGGAGTTTCTTAAAGAGACAGAGGCCCAATTTCAAGCCACAATCAAGTAAATATGTGCCTGGAAAATACATAATGCTGCCTCTTTAACTAATGCTCTCATATTACTTTGCTGTTCTTGACTTGGTTCCAGGTTAGATGGTCTTGGCAACAAGAACATTTAAAATTCTACCTAATAGTGGCTTAATGAGAGACGATCTGTGGGCTCACATAAAGATAGAAGATGTAGATAAGATAAAATATAAAATTTTTGTTTTGTAAATATGTGTGATGTAATTGGTTTGAGTTCATGGGCTCTTATGGAACCAGGCAACCCGATCTTTTGTATTTATTTTTCTTCTAACAGATTTTCTTGTTTTACGCTTTCAAGGTTGAATTTTTTGTTATACAGCCCTTTATCATTTTAAGTCTGTGAAAAGCACCTCAGAAATAAAATATTTATTTACGCTGCCAAAACACAAAATCTCACCAAGTAATTTTGGTCTAGTTTCTAGGAATAAGACAAACTAGCTTAAAATAAACTTTTCAGGAAGAACTATGCACTTGTTTTGAATAAATACTTTAATACAGATAATAAAGCTCTAGTTCCATAGAACTGCGTTGCTAGGTAACGGGCTGGGCTTGGCTGGGGTTGCTAGGTAACGGCACAGAGGAACGTTCTACCAACGGAACTAGAACTTTTTCCATCAATATAAAGAGGTTATTGACTAAACAAGCTTCTATATCTTGTTAAAAAATTACTCGTAATTAGTTTCTTATATTTTCACTAGAAACTACTTCAAAATCACTTGGTAAGATTTTGTGTTTTTGCAGCACACTTCATGTTTTTTAGTTGAATTGTCATATTAGTGATGGAATGAAAATTACAGAAATTTCTGAGAGCTCTTGTATTTCAAGAAATTACTAAACGACAACAGTAAATAAACAAATCTGGAACAAACTTCCAGAAAATGTAAAAACAGTCGAAACGCTGAGTTCCCTTGAATCGGTGCTTCTCGATTCCAGTCGTCAGGCCCCCCTGCTCTGCATGTTATAGGTGTGCCTCTACTTCAGAACAGCTGATTCAAATGATTGCATGACCATCAAGTACTGCAGAAGCCTGTTAATCACCAGGATATTGAATCCAGGTGTGTGGCAGAAGGGAAACACCTAAAGCGTGCAGGGCAGGGGGGCCTGAGGACTGGAATTGAGAAACACTGCCTTAAATCAAGCCTAACCAGTTCAGCGTTTCTTTTGACGCATAATAAATGGATCATTGATCAACATATTTGATGATGTCACTCAACAAAAATGTCAAGTTTGGTTCTGATTTTTTAATTTGTGCCTGTATGTTTTTATGATGTAAAGCACTTTGAACTGCCGTGTTGCAGAACAGATGGGCTTCCTGCTCCAACACCCTGAATGGATTCAGCAGGACGTGTTCCTGCATTTGATAAAAGTTGCTCTAGTGGGATTTTACAAATTTGATCACTTTTCATTTCTGCATCATCTCGTCTCGCTCAGATCTTTTTCTTTTCCACTTCTATCCGTTTTCCCCGGCTGAAATCCAGCAGCATTTCTGCCTCCCGTTCAGCGCTGCACTGACCTATATCACAGGAAGGCAGCGGAGATAAAAACCAGAGGGGGTCAAAGGGCAGGGTTTTGAAACGAGCTAATCCCTTGAGTGTATGCTGATGTGTGTTTTGCTCCACTTTCGCTCCCACTTCTGTCCCCTCCCTGTGGATTTGATCCCCTTTGGCGGCGAGGAAAAGTAAACAGGGTGTGTTATCTCTGGAAGCATACCTGGCTCAAACTTCCTGGATCTTTTTTTTTTTTTTTTTACAGTCAGGCCCGTCTCTCGCCGCCAGGCTCCCTCCAATCCACTGAATCTGTTAATAATTACCATCACAACAGTGACTTCCCTGTGGTACAGAGCGATCCTGCAGTCTGTTTGATGCTTTCACGTTTTATTTTCTTCCCGAGGAGGTGCAGTTTTTTCTTCCTTTCTGTTGGATCTATCCGTTAAGGTGTGAAATCTACATGGACAGTTAGTCTGCAGCCTCCGAGAGATAAAGGGTTGATGTTACAGGCAGCGCTGGCTCCTGGGAGCCGTCACCTGGCAACCAGCAGATCCAGTTTCTGGGTTTGTGTGTGTGCGCAGCGTTGGTTGAGCGCCGGTTTCTGTAACTGAAAAATAAAATAAAAAAAGAAAAACTTGAACCTTTTTTTGTTTTGTTTTTTGGCTTTGTTTTTCTCCACAAATAAAACGTTGAAAGGTGAAAAGTGAAGTCCAGTCTGGCTCTGTCCCTGCAGGGCGGGCGTCTCTGCTCAGCAGCGCCACCCTGAGGCTGGAGCGCCTGCAGCTGGAGGACCAGGGTTTCTACAGCTGCCGGATATTTCAGCTGGACAAACTGGAGGAGGAAGAGCAGAGCAGCGACTGGACTCGACTTTCTGTGACCGGTGAGCTGCATCCTGCTGGATTAATGCTCTGAAACCGAGCCATCTTTGGGATAACAATGTGATTTTTACCTTCCCTGTCATTGGTGAGCGTCAGGATGGCATAGTTACTGGAAAATGTAACTTTCATTGAATTACTGATTACTCCTTGAAAAAGTAACTTGGCTATTTTACTGATTACTCGAACTTTCAGCAGCTGCTGACAACAACCCTCCACCGCCTCAGTACAATAATTACATTGAGTTTTTCCCAATACTTAATAGCAAGTTATTTTAAATTTAATGGCAGAATCAACAATGTGTCTCCACTGAAAAGGTGGAGCTGAAGGGGAGACGGTTAATGATTACAACAGCCCAAAAAAATAAAAAATAAAGTAATTTTTGCATGTTTTTTGTGTTCCACTATTGTCTGGGAAACTAAATAGGATTTTATAGCTAATTTTATCAATATGTTTAGCTAACATAGCTAATTTTAACAATCTAGTTGAACATGTAGCTAAAACTACATGTATAGTTAAAACTATATAGTATTACCTATGTTTAGCTATTTTATTTTTATTTATATTATGTTAGCTACATGTTTTATAGCTAAACATAGTTTTAGCTATATTTTAGCTAATAAGTTGCTAAAACTACATATTAGCTCAGGTTAACTACACAAACAATGCTCAGCGCTTAAATAAAAGGCCACAGGATTTATTCTTTTGTTTGTTGAAGATGTTGCAGCTTCTTCATCCATCCATCCATCTTCTGTACACCCTTGTCCCTTGGTGGGGTTGGGAGGTGCTGGTGCCTCTCCAGCTAATGTTTGGGGCGAGAGGCGGGGTCACCCTGGACAGGTCACCAGTCTGTCGCAGGGCAACACGGAGGACAAACAACCATGCACACACACTCACACCTAGGGACAATTTAGAGCAGGGGTCACCAACTCCAGTCCTCGAGGGTCACCATCCTGTAACTTTTAGATGCATCTCTGCTCAAACACACCTGGATCAAATAAACTGCTCGTTTCCAGCCTATTGCAGAGAGGAATGAATGCTGGTGAGGGAATTCAGACATTTTGGAGCAGAGGTGAATCTAAAAGTTGCAGGATGCTATCCCTTGAGGACTGGAGTTGGGGACCCCTGACCAATTAACCTGACAGTCATGTTTTTGGACTGTGGGAGGAAGCCGGAGAAAACCCACGCATCCACAGGGAGAACATGCAAACTCCACACGCAGCTTCTTCATAACATAGTTATTTCTAATCATTATAAAACATTTTTATATTTGACAGTAACTCGTATATAACTTTATTTTGAACTTTTAAACTGAACTTTATTTTGAAAGAACACAGAAGCTTTTATTATGCCGAGTTTGATTTATCTTACAAAAGTGAGTTTTTACTGGGAGTTGGATGTGAAGATCAATTTGAAAGTCCAGATTTGTAATTGATGGTTGATTTAGGCTAATTAATATTTCAGATGTACTTCTACAATAATTACTAAGTAACTGTTTTAGTTTTGGCAGTTTTTAGATGAATTAAAAACATGTTTTAGATGAAGACACAACCAAACCTCTGCACAGCGGGAAGCTGGTCTCATTTCCTGCTTAAAACTTGCATCATGTTGCAGAAATCTTGTCCCATTCAGTCAGAAACAAAACAATCCTGACCCTGAAAGAGCTGATCAACGGGGTGCAGCTGTGGCAGAAAAACAGATTAAAGATGCATTTATCCAGAATTTAAATAAAACCCCAAACTCTTGTTCCACTTGGTGGGATTACAGCAGAGCCTCCAGCGTTTGCTTGTATGAAATACCCACCTAAACGTAGTTCTTTAGTTATTTATAATGCGCCGTAATGATTTAAGGGAAAACATTTTACCAGAAGATATCCAGCTTCTCTGCTCCTCTTCAGAGGTACATTGTTTTGATCCAATTTCACAGTTTTCTGTTTTTTCTCAACACATCAAAGTCTAAATTTTATTTATTTATAACCCAGAAAATGAAAAGAATGGTTTATAGCCTCATTAGGTAGTTTCTGCCTCTTTAAAAAGTGAATCTTCCATAATGTCTGCGCTTATGTTGCGTTTATTTTGCTCTACAAAATAAGCATCATATGACAGATGCTATAAATTATCAAACTTCTTTAAACGCAAAACTTTTAAATGCTGCTTAAAGAAGTTGGACGTGTCTAAAGTCTCTATTTGCATCAGGTAATATTTAATAATCTCTGATTTCAGGGGTAAAATAAGTAGTTATTCCTGTTGACGGTTTAAATATTAACTCTGGGTATAAAATATGGATTATTATCTCTTTTTTTTTCCGTGTGTGTGCTTTGAAGTCTGTTTGTGTTTGGAAAACCTTTCGCTGTCGCTGCTCAGAAGAAACGATCAGATCAAAGCGAAGCTGGACCGTGTGAGAGTCGGGAGCGATAACGGGTTCTTCACCCGCTTCTTCCGCAACAAACCACAGCGCCTGCGCCCTGCGAGGCGAAACAAGAGTCCAGCAGTCAGCAGTTTTCTCTGAAAGTTCAAATCGAATCTGAGAAATGCAGATTTTATGATTCACATTTATGCATTTAAGTCCTGACTTTAAATCTTTCAAACCTCATGCAAGAAATAATAATCAAATGTGTTTTTATTTTGAAAAACGGAACTGTTGGCGCTACTAAAACTGTTTGTATCATATTTGATACAACAGGCATTTAGGTATAAAGTTTGGCTAAATTACTTTTTCACAAAATTCCAATTTAGTTTAGATTATTTTTAATTTCTTAAGTTAACATAATGTGAAATCTAGTTTGATCTGGAAAAATAACTAAAGTTGCAGCCATCTGTAGCTAATCTCGTTTTTCTCTGGTTTTATTATTTTAATCTGTAATCAAGTGACAGCAGGAAAGCTTAATTAAATGACGAATAAATAAAAACATTTTAAAAAGCTGCATTTCTGTGGAAAAGTTTAACACAGATCAACTTTTTGACAGAAACATTTAACATTGTACTTTGTTTGTTATACAGTTATTCCAGTGTAATTCCACTAATTAAGTGCAATTTATTATAAATTGCATAAATAAATAAATTATGATTGTCCGATGAATTTGCAAAACTAAAGACATTTTAGTTTATTCATGTCTGTAATTTACAAATTTCAATACTTTCATAAATCATACTGAAAGGAAAAAATACATTTGCAAATAACACAATGTCAAAATGTATTTAATTTTCCTTTTGTAATTATATGTAAACATTTAAGAATTTATTATTTGATTACAGTCAGGTGAAATGATGGAGAGAAAATGTTTTGACTCTTTGATAATCCTTTGATTTTTATCTTGTGGGGGGAAAAGATTCATTTCCAGCTTGTTTGTGTTTTCTCTTTAGCCCCGCCCACTTTCACCAAAGCCCCGCCCCCTGTGGTCCAGGCCCTGGTGGGAAGTCGCCTGTCTCTTGACTGCGTTGCTATTGGCAACCCTACGCCAACCATCACCTGGCTAAAAGACGGCAGCGCCGTTCCCAGTGCAAACCTTCAGGTACACAACCAATAATTTACTGGATTTCTCCTAAATAAACAAACAAAATAAACTTTAAAAAGTTTCACTCAAATGACATTAAATTAACTTTTTACTCACTTCTGAAAGCAAAGTTTATTGTTGCGGTTTTCTTGTGATAGTCGGACGTTGAGTGCGATTTGAAGTGGAGTCTTCAGAGTCGTTCAGCTTCCCCTCTTCCCTGAATGTGAAGTGTTTGTCGAGTTTTCCAGTCAAGGCCGCGTTTGGGGGCAGCAATCGTCTTTCTCCCTTTATGCTTCTGTTTATTGTGTAAAAAAAAAAACATGCTGAAAAGAAGCACCTGCTGTTTCTTAAAATGTCTCTTCTCTGGATGTCTGTTTTTTATTTCAAGAGGCATGTTGTTGGAAGAATAAGAGCGGCCGCGTAAACAGCACTTCTGACCTCTGACCCCCGTATTGAATTCAAAATGGCTTCACCCACTCATACGCCGAGCCTCTCTTTCCTCCCCGCTTAAAATTATAGTTTTTATTATTTTCAGTTATTCGTTAGGGAAATATTGACAGAGTGCATTTAAACTGGTACTACTAAACATATAAATCATTTAATTTAATTTATGTTTGTCATAATTAAAATACAACTGGAAATAAATTATTAAATATATTTCAGATGTGTCAGTAGGTTTGTGCTTTTTTTTGTAATTATTATTTAATATTAACTTCAGTTTAACTTTTTACCTGTTTATTTACAAATATTTAAAACTATTTAGTTTATTTTTATATATTACTATAAGTATAAATCTATGAAATATAGCGTGTTTTTCTCACTATATAATGCAAATTAATATTTGTGGAAACCAGATTGTTTTGACTTATTAAACAAATCATGAATCGATCACTATAAGTTTTAATAATTGCCTTTAATGTTGATTTCTTCTTCTTCTGTTTTTAATCCATTTTTTTCCTCATATGTTGTCACCTGTGTATTTATTTCTGAGTTTTCTACCACCTATGATATTTTTGCTTTGTTTTGAGTTTTTCTGCATTAATATTTTTTGATTATTATTTTTTAAAATGTGTTTTTATTATTAATCAATGTCAGTTATTATCTAGTATTGATCATAAACTGATGAGCAATAGGAAGTGTTACTACACCTAATGACTCAGTTTGTTCTTATTTAAGAAGTTTTCTGCTGCTAAAACAAACATGCAGACGGGAATGTTTTCTTATTTTTCCCATTTTGAAGAGTAGCATAGAGCATCATGCTGTGTAGATGTCGCTCCAGCCGGATAAAATCCCAATAAAAGTCACTGGAGTTTCAGGTTTTTACTCATCATTGTCAAAAATTATATTTATTTTACAGGAATTGACAGCTAAACTGATGATTTTCTACTTTCTTTACCTCCAGGAAATAAATGTATTAAAATTAATGTTTGATTTTTGTATTTTTTATGCTTCTGCTGCTGCAGTAAAAGATCGTTTTCTCTTCAAGTATCTTTATTTCATTAGAGTTTAATTAGTGAAGTGAGAGTGAAGAACATTATCTCTTTTGACAGCTTTTGTTTGAAACCAACTTGCAAGAATTTCTTAATTTTTCGACGAGGAAACGTAAAGGAATGAAGTATTTATTCGCTCTGCAGCCGCTGGCAGAGAACAGCAGTGAATATCAGCAAGTTTCTGGCGCCGGTGTTGCATTTTTAATGAGCGTAACTTTTCCTTAAAGCGCCTCTCATGTGAAATCATCCTGAGTTTCTCCGTCTCGTCGCTCTCACCAGGGAGGAGCGCTGTCTCTGCCGGCGGTGACCGCGCAGGCGGCCGGGCTGTACGCCTGCCACGCCTCCAACGCCGAGGGAAACGCCAGCCGCGTGGCGAGGCTGGAGATCAAAGGTCAGCTGTCGCCGCCTGTCTGCCTTTGTGCCTGAAGACGCTGTGATTTATATTCCTCTTTCCTGGCCTTGCGTCAGACGACACCGTTGTATTAAAGCTCAAACTGAAGTCATCCTTATTTTATTTCACTTTGAAACCAAGTGAAAGTTTAAAAGACGAAACTGGGGATTTATTAGCATCGTGGAGTCTTTCTGTTTTAATTTGAGTTTTTTTACGCAGTCATGACTGGCTGTCAGGAAAATGTAAAAATGAGTCAATTTTGAGGACAAAAGCATGAAGAATATGCAAATATGAATCTGTGCATCATTGGATTACACCGACACAGCTCTGCATAACAAACAGTGGGATTTATTTCTGACTTTCTCCTGTACTCCTACTCCAACTCCTACTGCAGATCCCGTTCCTCAGGAGAGCCAGGAAATATATTTACATCATTTTTTAACATATTTTACTACCGAACATCATCCAGGTTTAACTTAATTTGAGGCTCTCGCAGTCGGAGTGGTCACATTACAACTAATAATCCTCATGAGCCGACTGAAATCACTTTATCTGGGCTTTGGCGGCGGCTTCCTGCTGCGTTCCCACACGGGTGGATTAATCCAGACTAATATCTGATCTGCATGAAGTCGGTCTGAAAGCCGTTGGTGACCTCCGACCTGTTACTCATGCACAGATGTTGGATTACCAGCCTGATGTGTGGTGACTGCTGCAGAGATTATTGTTGTTTACATGTAAAGCAGGTGGAGAGACGCGCTTCTGCTCATTAGCCTTCTGCTAACGGCTGACTTCACTGCAAAAATGATTTTTTCTCACTTATTTTAAGTGTTTTGCTTCTTAATTGCTGCAATATAATATTGCAGTTTGAATGTATTACTTACTATGAGTATACTTTGGAATAGCTACAAAGTAAAGAATTTGTTTCAAAGTAAAAATTTATTTTGCTAATAGTTGTTGGTGCTAACTTAGCTGCTAATGCTAAGTTAGTACATGCTAGGGTCAACGGTAATATTATTTCCAAGAAGGAAAAAATGTTACCATTAGGTAATGCTAACTTAACTTATATCCTAGCTAAGTTAGCATTATCAAGTTAGCTAGCAATAGCTATATCTTAGCTAATTTAGCTGGGATATAAGAAAGCCTGTATCCTATCCTATTAATTGGTGTAGAGCTTTAGGGTTAGCATAGGTAATGCTTCTGCTAACTCTAAAGCTCTACACCAGTTAATAGTTATGCTAACTTAGCTTACTTAGCAAATGCTAAGTTGGATAATGCTAAGTTAGCTTGAAAGTATATGGCTTCACAGACGCAAGATATCCTTAATAAGGTATAATACCCTAGGTAGGTTAGCATCAGCTAGCAAATCCCAGCATTACTCAACTTAGCTGGAATATAAGATAACTTTGATAGGACATAAGCTAAGTTAGCATAACTATTAACTGGTGTAGAGCTTTAGGGTTGGCATAACTAACTTTTAAGATCCCAGTGTTGATGTCTCCTGCATTTATGACTAATTCCCATCCGTAAGAAAATGTCCACATGGAAGAAACTAAATTTCAGCTCCAACTTTCTTTACCCACTAAACTTTTTACCCCAACAATAATCATCTTAAGACCCCAGAAACATGACAAAACCAGAACAAACCCACACAGAAAGTAATTCCCGTCATGTTGCAGCTGTCTCTTTCCTGTCATTGTTTGGGCCCAACACGTTTGTTTCAAATAACCACTTCCCACAGGTGTCATAGCTTGATTTTCTCCTTGTCTTTGTGTATTTTCCAGCCCGTGAGGCTGCCCGCTCTCCCTTTATTAGCTCCCACCGCCGCCGTGTTTCTCTCAGTCTCGTGTCTATATGCGGAGCGGTCCAACATCTTCCCTCTGTCAGGTGTCAGCTTGTTGTCGAATCTTCCTCAGACCCTCCAGCTTTTTAAACTTCAGCTGCTTTACTTGCTGTTTTCATGTATTTTGGCCAATTCTGTGAAAAAGCTCTTGCTTCCATACAGATTTTTATTATTTTTTTTATTTTTAATAACACTTAAATTTTTCAGAATATCAATTTAATGTGGTTATCCAACAAAATATGCTGAATAAAATTTCAAATTATGATTTGAACTGTTGAGGGGAAAAATAGCTCTTCAAATTTTCCCCTAAATCTAGTAACCGCCTGAGTCGGAAAACAAACATTTGTCCTCCAGAAGTTGCATCTTCCTGTTTTCTCTTCAGGTTTTCTAAAGGTTTTAGAGTGAAAAAAGGTCAAATAATTTTTGCATGAAAACGTTCCAAAAATCCTGTTTAAAAATGTTGGCACCACTTTTAATATTTAAATGTTTGTTTTTCTACACAGATTTTAAAGTTGTTTTTGTTTCTTCACAAAAAAGAAGCATAAAAACTCTGTCATTTACTCCTGTTCAGGTCCGCCTGTCATCATGGTTCCTCCTAAAGACACAACCCTCAACATGTCCCAGAATGCACTGCTGCAGTGCCAGGCGGTGGCCGACCCTCCCAACATGACGTACGTGTGGCAGAAAGCCGGAGAAAACGTCCATCATATCGAGTGAGTGGAGCAGTTTCTAATCTCGGTTTTACTGAGTTTAATGTCTGTATAGATTCACACAAAAGCTGCTTCAAGCTAAATCTATAAAACTGTTTTCTAAAAGCTTGTTAGGCTTGGATGACAAACTTTTCCTCTGTCTGTGGCTTGAAAATTGATGGTTTTGACCTTCGGTCTGTCCCTCCTGTGCTGTAAAAACGATTCTTTGCTAGTAGCAGTAGTGCTTCTAGTTTCTCTATTTCTCTGGGATCATTTATTCTTGTCTTATTACAGCTTCTAGTTGATCCAAATAAGATCTGCTGAAGACAGAATTGCTCTTTAGTCAGACTGAAACTTTGCTCTTGATGTAGAAGATGTATTTATGTTTTGTTGTGTTTGTTACAAATAAAAATGATCATAAATTTTCATTGTAACTACATTTTTGGGTGTTTCTACCATATTTGAACATCTAAATCTATGCTGCTCCTCCAGTTACGGTCGACCTCTTGGATTACACGGCACAAAACACCGAAATCTTACCAAGTATTTCTGGTCTAGTTTCGAGTGCAAATATCCTATTACACTTGAGATAAGATGAAAGAAACTTATAAGTAACTTTTCAGCAAGACATGAGCTTGTTTCAAGTCAGTAATGAAAATCTTCCATCAGCAGATTATTTCACTTATAAAATGGGGAAATTGTCCTGTTATAAGTGAAATAATCTGCCAATGGAACTAGTACTGGGTTGCTAGGTAACGGGCTGGGCTTGGCTGGGGTTGCTAGGTAACGGGCTGGGCTTGGCTGGGGTTGCTAGGTAACGGGCTGGGCTTGGCTGGGGTTGCTAGGTAACGATGGGACATTCTACCAACGAAGCTAGAACTTTTTAATTGATATTAAGGAATTATTGACTTAAAACAAACTCCTATTTCTTGCTGAAAAGGTACTTGAAAAGTTAGTTTTGTCTTATTTTAAAAGTTCTGAGATATTTACACTAGAACTAGTCCAGAATTGGTTAGTAATATTTTGTGTTTTTGCAGTGCAGGAATTAAAGATGGTCTTTGTGTGGCTAGTTTTGGAAAAAATAAAAAGATTAATGACACTTTAAACTGTTTTTCATTCACCGGTTTAAGGAGATTCAGATGTGCTCACCTCAGTTTCTGGTGTTTAATTTCATCGTAAAAAAGCGAAAACGTGCAGCAAAGATCGAGTTTGTTGATGTTTAACTGGGAGACGGAGGATCTGAGTGTAAATGGTTGTGATTACCAGCGTTCGCCATCCAGCTGCTGCTGGATATGGCGCAGGTCAGACGAGCAGATGGGGGTGAAGAGGGTTGGGGTAATTTCCATTAGGGCTCCCCTCGTTAGCGTTTCCCCATTGAACGCATCGCGACTCATTACAGTCGAGCTCAGGTTAATTCTCTACACGATTTTAATGAGGGCAGAAATTCAGAGGGGCATTTGGAGTTGATGTGCAGGAAATAGCTGGCAATGCTGGAGTTCAAAACATGGAGATGATTTAATTATCTCTTACTAATTCTGGAAAATTGGCTCCTATGGAAACCAGTGGAGGTGTCAGGCTGGAAATCCAGTTTTTGAACATTTACCTTCAAGTTTTTACGTCATATTTTGATAAGTTTGGAGTGAAAACCGTCGACTTTTATGAGCCTAAACAGGAAAGGAAGGAAGGAAATACGGAAAAAAATGAAAAAAAAAAACAGTAAAGGAAAAGAAACAGAACAAATGGAAGGAGGAGGGAGTGAAGGACAAGAAAAGAGAGGAAGAAAAAAAGAGCAATGGCACAAAAAGCAGAAAACCAAAGAAAGAAAAAAAAAAGATGGAAGGAGTGAATGTAGGAAGAAAAGAGGGGAAGGAAGAATTGATGAAAGAAAAAGGAGGAGAATTAAGAAGGGAGGAAAAGGAAGAAAAGAAATTAATGACGGAAGATGGGAGGAAGAAAGGAACAAGGGAATAAAATGAAGGGAGATAAGAAAGCAAAAAAGAAATGGGGGGAAGCAGAGAAATAAGAAGAGGAAGAATGAAATGAAGGAAGAAAGGAAGGACTGATGGACTGATAGAAAAATGAAAATAGTCATTTTTCAAACATCCTTGAATCAAAGCGTCGTTCTGACCCAAAGTGAGCCTCAACACAACAGGAAAACCTTCCGTTGTAAACTCTGTTCTGCTCCGGCGCCGTAAACCCAAAGGTCGTTTCCCAACGCCGCTGTCTGCTGGCGCGGCCAGAACCGGGTCGGGCCGTAAATGGCTGCCATTTACAGCCAGGCAGGACGCATGTGACCCACACCGTCCTGCTGCTGGGAAAATGAAACCACAGCAGAGCTGGGACTGGAGGAGCTGGGGGAACTGGGAATCTCTGGTCACACCTTCTCCTCTCTCCATCAGCTTCTGATGTTGGTTTGAGAACATTTGCTACTGTCTGTTATCCTTAAAAAGCCTTAAATTCACAAATGAAAATTAGAAAATTAAGGCATTAAAAAAGTCTAATTCATCTAAAACTAAGGCCTTAAATATTTTAAAGTCTTAATTTCATGTGCAAAGAAATTAAGGCCTTAAAAAGTCTTTAAAATTAATAGAAGGCCTTAAAAATGTCACACAAAAAATTAAGGCCTTAAAAAGTCTTAAAAATTAATAGAAGGCATTAAAAATGTCTAAAATTAAGGCCTTAAAAAGTCTTAAAAATTAATAGAAGGCATTAAAAATGCATGTGCTTTATTGTAAGCCCCAACCATTCCCTATAAATACATACATATATATTTTGTGTCTTAAATTTAATTGGGGGTGGCATTAAAAGGTCTTATAAAGTCCTGCTGATGAAGTAACATAAAAAAATGTTTTTTTAAAGTGTTTTCTGTCCACTTCAGATATAAACAAACCTCCACTGTTTTGGTTTTCGTTCCCCTCGTTGTTCAGATTTACTATCTGGATGTTTCCTGTGCAGGTCTCTGAAGTCGCGCGTGAGGATCCTGGTTGATGGAACGCTGCAGATCGTCCGTTTACGGCCAGAAGACTCCGGGAACTTCACCTGCGTACCGACCAACGGGCTGCTGACCCCGCCCACCGCCTCCGCCATCTTAACTGTGATGCGTACGTAGCGTTTTAAATGATTTCCTAACGAAGTGAAGGTTCTGCTGCTGCAGGCGATTAAAGACGGGAATTATTTTTACTGAACTCTGCAACAAAGGAGGGAAAGAAGGAAAAACGTCTCGGTTTCCACTGAGCTGCAACCACAAGGAGGGATGAAAATGGGGATGAAAGAAAGGAGGGAAGAATGATAGAAGTATAAAAGGAAAGGAAAACTAAAAATTGGGAGGAAAGGAAGGAACCTTAAAAAGATGGGGGGAGGAAGGTAGGAAGAAAGGATAGATCAGATAAAAGAGAGGAAAATAAAAAAAGGAGACAAAATAAAACGAAAGAAGCTAAAATTTGGATAGGAAAGGATGGAAAGAAGAATGAAAGAAAGCAAAAAAAAAGGAAGAAATGATGGTAATAAAATCAGGAAGTGAAGGAAAAATGGACAGAAAGGAAGGAAACAAAGATGGTAATTTCTACTCGGGTGTAGATTCAGTGTCTCCCTTCCTGGCTCTAATAATCTGACGTCACTAATTTAGCTAAATATTTATTGTTGGGGGTTATTGTGCAGCACCATTTTCAGGACCTACCTTCCTCATCATCACCTCTGATCTAACAGGATTTATTTATTTTTAATTCACGCAGCAGGAGACCCTGAGTCAGAGCAACAGATTAAAGTAACCAACCCATAAACGGCTCAAAGGAAGCGAGTCCTTAAATAACGGCTTTAAACTCCACTGCTCTGGTTTACAGGCTCCCCATTGATTATTGATGCCGACCTGAGTGAGAGCGGCCGCTCTCTGGATCCATACGCTCTTTAGCTTCTGATAGCAGAACATCGACTTTTCAGTTTTTATTTAATAGACGGAAACCTTTAGAGAAGGGCTCAGGTTGAACTGCCGTTTTTTTTTTTTTACATCTTACAGGAAAACCCCAAAACTCAACTTATTAAACTTTTACCTGTTGTTTTAGAGAAATGGCTAAAGCTAAACGTTTATTTGTTGTGCACAGTTGACTGAGGCTTTAGAGCAAACCGTCCAAACTTTTAGGTGGTTTTTCCATTTTAAAATGATTTAAACAGACATTTTCATCAAACAACGCAGAAAAAAAACGATTTATTGTAAGTCTTAAGAAATTAGTACAGTTTTCTAACTATTTGGGTTGAATGTTTTCAATTTTGAGAGAAAAAAGTCTCAACAACCAAAAACTATAACTTTCTTCTAAAATGTTGCCAAATTTGATGGTGGTTGCCCACGTTGTTGCGTTTGTGCCTTCAGATGATAGAAGAAAAAATACCAAACATTTTCCATTTCAGAAAAAAGATTGTAAAAATAGTAATAATAATAATACTGGAGTAAAAGCATTGATACTCATTCATCTAATCATCTGCAATTAGAAGTTGCTCTGGCAAAAGTTAAGTCAAGTTAAAGTACTAAGGGAAAAATACTTTCTCTTGTAAAATAAATACTCCATTATTTCCTTTATGATTTAAAAAGTGACTAAAATGTGCTTGTTCAAAAGGTTGCTGGTGTATTCAAGAAAAAATGCCAAGTTTTCAGTTTGTTTGTTTGAAGAGTTGCTGTTTCTCCATAATTACCTGTTAGCGAAGAAATGCTCATATTGTAGCATAATTAATCACACCGTTTCCTTGCCGATTCAGCGTTTTCCTCTTAGTTCACTCAGAGAAAATACATCATCCTCAGCTCAGCTGGATGTCAGAACGAACAAGTTTTAGTCTGCAGATTCTCTCTGCACAAAAACAGCAGGCTGCTTTTAAAATTGCATTATTGACCCCAAAGGGAATTTTGTTTCAACTCCAGATTCTTCAAAAAGTTATGACAGATAGTGATGGCTGTGTGTTTCATAATGTTTTTGATTTTATGTGAAGTCCTTTATGTCCCTGGTTGATGGCGTCTCCATGTGGCTGGCAAAGAGCAACCCGATCTGTTGCCTCAAATGTAGGGCTTCTTCAGCAGTTCTTTTTGTACAGGTTCTCTCTGAACAAGGAGTTTGTCTTCTGAGCACAGAAAAACAAAGTTGTGATCTGATTTTTTCCCCAGAGGAAACCTTTGATTTGGAGATAATTAAATCCTTGACATTTTGTGTAAAACAAGTCTAATATCTCGTTTTCTTTGGTAGAACTGTTGAAACATTTTCAGGATACTGAGGCATGACGTAGCTTAAGAGTTTAATAACTCAGATTTGTGTTTTAACTCCACTCAGACCCAGCCAAGGCGCTCCAAATGCCCGAGGAGACATACCTTCCCACAGGTATGGGCGGCGGGATCCGATGCCCGGCGGCAGCTCAGCCTCCGCTGCTCCGTGTGGATTGGATGAAAGACGGACAGCCTCTGGATCTGTCTCTGGTAATGAACAGTAATCTCACCATTAGTGAGCGGCGCTCACTTTCAGAAATAAGCAAATTTCTGTGCATCATTATGTTGTCAACAGCAGTTTAAGTGATGGTGGTTCCAGGTAAAGTAGCTGAATCTATTCATTTTCCCTCAGCAGAGCTGGATTTTACGCTCCAGTGGATGTTTTGAAGGATTTGCAGAAATGAAGTTATTGACGTGTCTGCTTCAGGCTGGGAAGGCGTGCGTGTGTGTGTGCGTGCGTGTGTGTGTGCGTGTGCGTGTGTGTGCGTGTGCGTGCATGTGTGTGTGAGGAAAAAGAGTAAACAGCCTTGCTTTTTCAATGGGAGTTGGGAGGAAAGTAGCAGCAATCAGATCCCCTACAAGGCTGTAAAAACTGTTTTGTCAGATAATTTTTTTTGCCTGTTTTTGCTTTTTCTGTTGCACTTAAATGTCTCAGATCATCAAAACAAAATTCACTTTTTTATTAAAAGTGATAAAAATCCACTTTTAATGATGATTTTATCTGTTATGAAACTTCACTCCTACTTACTTAGAACCTGTCTGACTTCATGAAGTAGGCTAAAAGAGTGTAAAAACACATCACGATGCATCCTGTCTGTTATTCTCATAAACTCAAAACTGCAGAAATAAAACTATGTAAACTGTATTCTGAGAGGTTTTACTCTGGCAGTGATTTTTACTCAGGCAAGAAGTTTGTTTCTGATAGAAATATGAGCAATACTCCAGATAATAAAACTATGTAAAAGGATTATCAATAAAAATATTAATTTATTTAGCGTTCATTCACATCAGCCATGTTTTCTTCTTTTGATGTCTTTTCATGTCGTTCCTTCAGTAGTTCTTGGTGTAGCGCCACCACAGGTGAGGAGGGGAACAGCTTTTTCAATTTGTTTGGTTCTATGACAGCCTCGTTCATAATTTTCCTGATTTTATGGGTTATGATGCTGTCTACACAGAAGTTTATATATTTGGCTACATACTCACTCATGACATTTATGTCCTCTCCATGTGGCTGGCAAAGAGCAATCCGATCAGTAACCTTAAAAAAAGCCTGCAGAGTTTCTGCAGCTGTTCTTTTTTGTACAGGTTCTCTCTGAACAAGGAGTTTATCTTCTGATCACAGAAAAACAAAGTTGTGATCTGATTTTTTTGCAGAGGATGTCTTGATTTGCCACTCCTCTAATCTTTTATTCCCTTTGCCAATTCAGATTTAATTCGTGAATCTGTCTGGGCCGCTCCAAAGTGTTTATATTATATAAAAATAGAACTTTAAACATAAATCTGCCAGAGATATGAACAGTTCTGGGCTCAGCTGTGTATAAATATATATGTAAGGGAAGGACATCCTCTCTGACATTCCCTCTGCTCATGATGGAAATTTCCTGCCGGCTTTGCAGTGGAAGGCCATTCAATCACGTGCATTTTAATGGATATGGGTAATGTGTCCAGTCTTAAAAGCTCTGGAAGCAATCCCTCAGGAATTCCTCACCTCCCTGTCGTCCCCGACTTTCCCTTCGATCTTTTTCCCCCTTCATGGGAGGAATGAGTGGAGGACCCATTACAGATTAGGATTTCCCTTCACTTACCTTTTACTTCT
Organism: Poecilia formosa; assembly: GCF_000485575.1. Classification (NCBI taxonomy): domain Eukaryota; kingdom Metazoa; phylum Chordata; class Actinopteri; order Cyprinodontiformes; family Poeciliidae; genus Poecilia; species Poecilia formosa. The sequence goes on from NW_006800068.1 coordinate 79,865, forward strand.
CCTGATTGGAAAACCGCTTTTCCTCTTATTGGTTTCTTTCTCTTAAGGTAAAAGTTAAACTTTGTTTTCTCTTGTAAAGCCTCCAGGTTTTCCTCCCATCTGTATTTTTGACACTGGGTGTGATGGATGCGTCAGCGGATGAGACGCACTGCAGGAGATTGGAGCAGAGGCCTGGAGTCGGGCTGTTATTCTGCCAATTATTCCCGTCCTGCCGTGGTTTTCACCAGCCGCAGCGATACTTACGGCTTCAATCCGCGGAGAATAATGGCACTTTTGGCTTCATTAAGCCGAGTGGAGAACTTTTTGAACACAGCGAAAGCTTTTCACTAAAGGCATAATGGAAAAAATTACTTTGAGTGCTTTTAATTCTGTTCCTCAAAAACTGATCATGAAACCTGAAAAGAACATTTGTGCTTCGTTTGATTGAAATAGCCAGAAAGAATATATGTATTTATGTTTTATGTGATTTTTATTGGAGATAATGTTTCTTTTCGTCAATGCCAGATGGATAAAAATGCATAACATGGGAGAAAAAGAAAACATACTATAGATTAGTGACAGAAATCTCCTCTCAGAAGGTCAAACACCTTCGTAGTTTCTCACATTTTTGCTTTTCCCATACATTCAGGTGAATGTGCATGAATTATAATGTAAGTAAAAACACATTTATGAAGTAATTCAGCTGAAAAAGGGAAACTTGTACATTATATTGGCCAACTGGACAAAGATGGATGCATTAAGCATTTCTATCAGTTAATTTTGATGACAATGGATAAATTTGAATATTAAATTAGACACAAACACACACAATCTAAATGATTGAAGAAGATTGAACAGATTACCATTATTTCAGTTTGGCTTTTTTTGCAACGACGCATATAGGCAACCAGTTTCTCTATGTCACATGTGTCAAACTGAAGGTCCGTGGGCCAAATCTGGTCCACCACAGCGTTTTATGTGGTCCTCTAGATTCTAGACTAAATGTGCTTAAATATCATGTTATCAATCAAATCAATGCAGTTGTATCTGTTTACTGCCAAATTATATAAATTTCTCTAGTTTCTTGATAATTATCATAGAAATTCACTGAAAATCAACAAATTCCCACACTAAGAAGTGAGAGTTTATTGCAGATTCTTCTCAAAAATTGTCAAAAGCTTTCTTACTAAATAGCTGCCTCATCTTTAATTGATATCTGATTATAATAGTCCATGATCTACATAGCAAATAATAAAAAGTTGCATTTACCATCAGAAATGAGCGCAAATATTTCCAAATTAACCACTAATACTTTGACTTTTATTGCAGAAAATCACAAAAAGAATCATGAAATCCTGGAGGGACTAAAAAGATGTTCAATAATATTTAATTTTAAGAATTCATTAATATTTTAACAGTTTTTATCAATGCATTCCAGCCCTTTAAGAGTATCCGTGATCTTGATTTGGCCCAAAACGAAAATGCTCTAGATAATTTAGATGCTGTAGATGTTACGCCTGAAATGTGGAGACAGGACTAAAGAAAAACAAAGTTAAGTTGTGCGCCTTTCCTCCAGTATCCAGGATGGACTCTGAAAGCCGACGGCTCTTTGGCGATGGCGACTGTCAATGAGGACGCAGCGGGCAGCTACAGCTGTACGCCATACAACAGCTACGGCACCATGGGGCCGTCTGGACCCATCAGGGTGGTTCTGCAGGTCGGTACGAACACGTGGGTCACCTGCTGAAAGGTCACGCTTAACGAGAGCCAAAGCTCATTTCACCAGCAATTAATTTAATAAATCCTGCAAAAATAACAAATTTTACCAAGGGTTCTTTTTATCAGAATTAACCCATTATTGACTTAAAAAAGCTCATATTTCTTGCTGAAAAGTTACCTTTAACGCTGATCAATTTGTGAAAAACGCTAATGGAGATGTCATTAATCTGTCTCGTTTTGTATTTGCTCATCATTTGGCCGCACCTTCATCAAACTGTTCACATTTATTGATTTACTTCTCTTTCTCTGTGATGAAATATTAAAATATTCAAATATTGCTGCCATAAACTCTGAGGTTACGATGACATGTTACGTCATAACCTCAAACTGTAATATATTTTATTGGGACTGAAATCGACTGACCAACACAAACTTGTGTAAAATTGTGAAGTAAAGAAAACATTTTCCTACCTAAAATACTGGCTGGCCTTTAACTAGGCCATTCTAACGCATGAAAAGTTTCATTGCAGCTCCTCCAGAGTAACTTTGGGTCTCTCTGCTGCTTCCTCCGATCAGTTCTGTGTTTACAGTTGGGCGGCCATGTTGTGGTAGTTTATGCTAATTAGTTGCTATGGTAACTAGAGGAAATATGGACATAATGAGTTTTATTAGTATAAAAATGTGTATATTTGCTGCTGTTTACCATCTTTGTGTTTGAATAAAAATGTTTGGTTTGAATTTATGTGTTTTTAAACTTATTTGACATTAAATCTCTATTCAAATCCAGCATGATGATTTTTCTCACTGTGTATTAAGAAAGAAACATTTCCTTGACCTTTTCCCGCCGACCTTTTGAGACCCTCCCACATTAATAGAAGTCAACTTGGCCCGACTACAACGATGTCGCTTAGCAGGGGAGTTAATTGTGTGGCTAATCCTCTTGTTATTAAGATAATCTAGTCCAAGGCGGCGGTAATCCAGTCTGGAAATCCCTTGTTTTGCTTTGCTGCGATGTCCTTGATTCAGCTTTCTGCTTTGGCGCTTGGCAGGACCCCCCGTCTTTCAGCATCACTCCAGCCGAGGAATACAGGCGGGACGCTGGCAGGACGCTGCTCATCCCCTGTCAAGGAAACGCAGCCGCAGCAGCCACCTGGAGCAAGGTAAACCTGACAAATAGAAATACTCCAAATGAAAACTTACATTTTTTCTTTAACCAGTGCTGCTTGTCTCTCTATGAAACAAAGAAACGTCTAAGAAATGTTACCGAAAGCCTAAGAACGGACAATTAAAGCCTTGAATTGGGCGGGAAATGCTTGGGCTGGCATTGTGAGACCAACTCTTCCCTGGCGGCCATATTGATAGGCTGTTGCTGATTATCCACAGAAAAGGTTATTAAGAATACTAATGACAGCAGTATCTCTGGCAGTACCAGAGATTACCAGGATCCAAACTTCATGGTCGCATGTGACGGTCAGAACCGGATCGGTACATCAGGAGCTTTGCTTTTGGACTCTGGTCGCTCTTCACCACAACAGACCAGAGCAGCGCCTGAATTACTGCAGCCCAATCCTAATCTGTAGGCCCGACTCCCGCCTCATCCCAACGTCACGTTCTGACACTTCGACCTGAAGCAGAGAGCGACCTGGACCTGGAGGGAACGGGCCGGAGTTTACTGGAGGCAGTCCGGAAGAACCAGAAGACTTAGAATAGCTGACCGCTTCACAGTCATCCATTCAGTCGTTACATCCGATGTAGCTCTTAGATCAGTAACATTTCGGCGTTGTGTGTTTAAATATCATTTGTCTGAATCGTTGTCTCCTTGTCTCTCCAAAGCTTTGTTGAAGGTTTAATAAACTGGTTTCTAAATCCTCCCAGAGTTTCTCTGCTGCGGCCAAGGAAAAGACGAGGAGGTTTGGAGTGTTGGAGATGAAATGTTCCCTACAGTAAGACGCAGCTCAGTCATTTCACACACTCGCCTTTGGCGATCCAGTCAAAGCCCAACGGATTTCACACAATCCCCTGTGATCTATTATCCACACCGTCCATTTCACCTGGATAGAAGCCACATTATCGGGATAAAGGCCGGACTACCTCCAAGAAGAGAGCAGAGAAACACCATCCAAAGGGATGACGAGGGGAGGCATGACTGTTTTTCCTCTGCAGGGATTTAGAAAGAAACCAGTCTGGAAAAAGTTACTTTAACTCTGATTTACTCTGGACTAAGTTGACCCATATAGTTCACACGTAATTATCTAAAGTTGGGTTGTCCTGAACATCTCGACTGCAGGGAACGTATGAAAATATTCTAAAATTGTTTTATCAGTTTTATCTCGTTTTATTCTGCTTGCTATAACTGAGAGATCATCTCTGGTATCTCATTCATTCCTTTAACACATTTTGTCAGATCACTACCACCAACATTTGTGTTTTTCTGGGATTTTAGGTAATAAATCATCATAAAGTTGCATAAAATTGTCAAGTGAAAGTAAAAGACTCTTAATTTTGTGAAAACTGAAAGTATTTTCAGATGTCTGTTCTGTGTAAATAAGTGTACTGTTTTTTTTTTTTAGGTTGACCCGGTTCGTTCTGTTTCTTACTCCATCGAACCCAACGGCTCCTTGCTGCTGCAGCCTCTTCTGAAGGACCACCAGGGGGAGTGGGAGTGCAGCGTCTCGAACCGCGCTGCATCCATAGAGACCCGCACACGAGTCTTTGTCCTGGGTGAGTCCGACATGTCCAGCAGGTGATCAGTAAAATAAACAGCAAACATGCTAGCATGACAGAAATCAGCACACATTATCTCTGGTAATGAAGCTGGATGTTCAAAACGCAGTATGCAAGTATTCTGATGGAAAGTTTGGTGGAAGGCAAAAGTGAAGCAGGGGAAAAAATGGCTAAGACCCATTTAACAACTCTTCATTTACCCCCTCTTAAATAAACTAATATATTTGCTAAACAATTCTCACATGACTGCTGTGCACCTTTTTTCCTTCCACTAAACTTTCCATGAGTATATTTGCATCCAGCACTCTGAACGTTTATCTTTTTTAGCAGCAGTCTCCCCGCCAAAAAAGAAAATACTAAAAAAAAATACTATTTTTTAGTATTTATTTTGAGATGGTGTGTCATGATCACATGATATGCTACCATATTTTTTCCTTCAACTAAACTTTCCATGAGTATATTTGCATCCAGCACTCTGAACAGTTATCTATTTTAGCAGCACTCTCCTCCCTAAAAATAAATGCTAAAAAAATAATTTTTTCTTTTTTTCTATTTTTTTTATTTTTTTGAGATGGTGTGTCATGATCACATGTTACCATATTTTTTCCTTCCACTAAACTTTCCATGAGTATATTTGCATGCAATGCTCAGACCGGCCACCAGAGGGAGTGGCAGTGCTGTAGTCTTCTTCTTTGGTTTTTTTTAAGTATTTTTTTGACATGGCATATCATGCTCACTTGATCTACTACAACCTTTTTTCTTTCCACTAAACTTTCTATGAGTATATTTGCATCCAGCGCTCTGACCGGCCACCAGGGGGAGTGGCATTGCAGCAGTCTTCTTTTTTTGTCTTTTTTAAGTATTTTTTGACATCGTATATCATAATCGCTTGATCTTCTACCACCACATTTTTTCTTTCCACTAAACTTTCTATGAGTATATTTGCATCCAGCGCTCTGACCGGCCACCAGGGGGAGTGGCATTTGCAGCAGTCTTCTTTTTTTGTCTTTTTTAAAGTAATTTTTGACATCGTATATCATAATCACTTGATCTTCTACCACCACATTTTTTTCTTCCCACTAAACTTTCTATGAGTATATTTGCATCCAGCGCTCTAAACGTTCATCTTTTTTTTTTAGCAGCTATCTTCTTTTTTGAGATGGTGTATCATGATTACATGAGCAGTTTTCTGTCCTAAAATCTTCTCGGTCCACCTGTACCAGCCGGCGCCTCCGCTCCGCTCCGCCTCCGATGTATAAATGCAGAACTTCAGTAGCTGCACCTCTGACCTTCTGCTCCGTCGGGTATCTGGAGCACTGGCCGGTTTCCACCAACTCCTCTCCTCTGCTCTCGCTGCAGGAACCAGTCCCCACGCTGCCGCCGCGCTGGCCGTCTCTCCTGGGCCGAGCCGGGCCAACCTGTCCTGGGAGGCCGGCTTCGACGGGGGATCAGCACAGACGTTTTCAGTCTGGTGGGTGTAAAGCCGCCTGCTCTCCTCTCGGGCCGTAACCATGGCGACCATCGACAGCCCGGTATTGCTCTATTGATCTCCGGGATGAGGAATTCATTTATCTGCCATCACCTCCTGGCGGAGTGGAGTGTAGCTTTACGATGCTACGGCCCCGAGAGCGACGATAGAGAACGGCTGATAAAAGCCGACGTAATAAGCTTGTTTCTTTTGTGAGTCAGAGTTTTTATCATCCAGCCGCGACCTTCAGGGAGTTTATTTGGGGTTTTATGTGACAGAATGGAAGTAGAAATGGATCCAGACAAACTTCACTCAACCAGAACAGGAATAAAACTAATTTTTCTTTTGTGCCAATCCAGATTATGGATGGTCTTAAAGGGCCGGTTGTGCCAGAATGTATTCACATTTTTAAATCCTTAAAATGTAATATTATTAAGATAAATTAAGTTGCCTCACAAATTTCTCAAGAGTTGCTGTAGATTCTCCTGTAGCAGTCCGTATTACAGCCAGTCTGAAGAAGCCTCTGACTGGAGACACTGTTTCTGAATGTTTTGACACATATTTGCTCTTATTTAACAGAAAACAATCAGCAGATGTGTTTTATTGAGCTCAGACTCATTTTCACATTGAATCTGATCCAGTTTTTCCTTTTATGTTTTGTTTATGGCACCTGACATGGACAGAGTTCATGGCTGCTTGTTTTTGTATTTCCTTCCAGTTAAACTTTGTCTTTAAAAGGATTGTATTGTTCCCTGACAGACGGTTTCACTTTTCACACATCTTAAAAAGGTGAAGGGTCAGATAACTGATAGAAAAAAATCACCTTTTCCATTAAGTTTTCTTAAAAAATCGAACCACTTCACTTCACTTGCATCAAAGCTCTCGTCTTTTATTTTCAGACTGACTGGAATATTTTCCTGTCGTTCTGAATAGGTTAATGATTATTTTTTCCTCTTAAAGCCCTGAAGGTCAGATAAAAGCTTCATCTCTGGTAGAAAGATAAAAATCACACCTAATTGGAGTTGCGTGCGCTCTGTGCAATATCGGCGATCCATCAGAGCTTGTCTCTGCCGTGAAATCCCGAGCAGATGATGAGCATGAATGATTAATGAAACCTACTTTCCTGTCATGTTTCATACAGCCAGACTCCCAGAAACCCTTGCTGCTGTTTTGTTCTCACTCCTCCTCCTCCTCTCTCGGTCTCTCCGGCTCTGCAGGGTGAAGAGGATTTCGGCGAGCGGTGGCGACGGAAGGCAGGAATGGTTCTCCGTACCCGTTCCCTCCTCATCCGGCACCAGCCTGCAGGTTTCGGGCCTTTCTCCCGCCACCGACTACCAGTTCAGCGTCTTGTCTCAGAATAAGTTTGGCACAGGGCCTTTCAGCGAGATCGTAATTGCACGCACTTTGGGTCAGTCCAGTTTTTCTGGTTTGCTCTATTTTTTTTTGTCTCTGCAGAGCCAAAACCAACTATTTACACACAACCTGCTTCTCTCAGTAGCTTAAAAGCCATAAAATTGAAAGTAGGAAAATAAATTTGCCAGTTCTGAAGAAATCTTTAGGATGAGGTGGTTTAGAAATGGATATATTTCACAAAACTGCAGTTGAAACACTTTTTTCGCATCACATGACGAACAGCTGGATGTTACTACTGGAAGAAACGCCAAAGAGAGTCTGACTTTCAGCAAAAAAAAACAAAAAAAAAAAACACTTTTTTATGCAAATACTGGTAGTTGTACTCAAGTAAAAGTAAAAACTAGCTGCCATGAAGTTACTCAAGCTCCACCCGGGCGTTTTCAGCTGAATGGTTACCATGGAGATCAAAGCAACACTCCAGGAAATAATATTTAACGTGATGTAAAGTGGATTTTATGTAATACTGCCTCTTTAATTATTTTCTCCTCAGTGGAGCTAACGTTAGCTTCTCTTCCTCCTTCGTCCCGAACACTCGGGGTTCTGCTTTGATTTAATTTTTTTCCCTCTGATTGACTGAAAGTCTCTGATTCTCCCCGCATTAGATTCTCCAGAGAGGAGCGTCAGACCGAAGCCCCCCGCCTCGCTGTCAGCTAATCAGAGCTCAGCAGGTGTCGTCCTGCAGTGGGCCCTCCCTGACGCCCAGCAGCCGCCCATCACAGGCTTCGTCCTCCAGTCCCGCTCTGCCGCCGCCGCCGCAGCAGAGGACTGGTTTAATCTGGAGGAGAACATCAACGCCAGCAGCAGCCACTTCCTGGTCAGGGGTCTGCAGAAGGTAAAGAGCCGGTCGCTCTGCCCTCTGGTTCCGTCTGTGCTGCAGTGGTTTCAGTTAGTAGACGACATGACAGTCATCACTTCCATCTTTTATTTTTTTATTCCCTCCCTGTGCCTGCCTCATCTCCCCCTTCCCTCTCCTGTACGGGTCTACATGAATTCAAATGAACTTCATTAGCATTGCAGACAGCGCCGTGTGTTGACAAAGTGTGGCTTCATCTTCCCTGTGTGTGTGTGTGTGTGTGTGTGTGTGTGTGTGTGTGTGGTTTCAGGACCGTGTGTACGAGCTGCGGATGCTTTCTCGTCGGGGGGAGCTGCTGAGCGAGCCCGGTCCATCAGTCAACGTCTCCACCACAGGTAGGAGTTTGAGAGAGAAAGCAGCCTCTCCTCTTCAAAGTGACGCCGTCGCTCCTCAGCGAGAGGAATCAGAGCGAGACCCCTGGGAACGATGCCCATTTCGAGCCCGGCCCACAGAAATAGCTACACTAATTTTTTTTTCTTCTTGTTCGACTTTTATTTGTGTGTGACGTGAATGTTAAATCAGACGTAAGAGTCAATCAGCCTCAACTCAAATCTGCTTTTGTTTAAACAGCTGTGCTGAGCTTCAGTCATCTGGCTGCAAAACAAACATGTTCAAGGTTTGATTATGATGATCAGGCTCCATCAGGAAACCAGACTAACAATTAAATTTAAGAAAATCTATACATTAGTACCAAAACCATTATGATATGACAATGACTGATCTGTTGAGACATTTAAATTGTAAAGAAAGAAATGAAATAATGAGTTGATATGCAGTTAAGCTTTCAGGATTGTAGAAAGACAACAATGAGAATAATTATTAAGAGGGAGACATAAAAATTAAATAAGATGGACTCTTTCTCAAAACTGGGCTCACAAAACGATACAAAGAAATGTTTCAAAATAAATTGGCAAAAGATCAAGTTGACTAATCAGCATTTAGTTTGAACAAATGGTTTAAAACTTCCTAATTTGAGTTTATTGATTTATTTATTTCAAACTGTTTTTTAAAAACAAGGAGAGAAAACATATGAATACATAACCAAGAACAAAATAATTAGCTTAAAACTACTTTTCTGTTTGAAAAGGAGCAAAAAGAAATTAACACTAATTTAGCCCTACCGCTTATCACAATTTAATGAAATATATCACTCAATAATTATCAAAAATTTGTAATTAAAACCATGTTAAAATATTCATGTGCTTGTACAATATACTGGGCGAAACAGCCAACAAAAAAATTACATTACATAGACAAAATTATCACAAAATAACTCCCAAGACAAGAAAATCTACGTAATAATAATAATAGTAGTAGTAATAGTAGCAGTAGCAATAACAGTAACGGTAGCAGTAGTAAAAGTTGTAGTTGTACTGAGTTTTGTGACTTAAATGCTGTCACTTGGAATTTAGTCATTTATTTTCCTACTTGTGGCTAAACTTACAGTCACTTATTTGTTTGTTCTCAGTGACGGAGAGCTTTGCGGCTACGTCTACGTTTGTCCCGGAGCCGTTGCTAGCCGGTGTGCTAGCCGGGATCGGCTTCATGTTTCTGGCGCTGGTCTTGTTGCTCGGTTCTGCCTGCTTGGTCAGCCGCAGGAGGGACCGTCGCCGCAGGAAGACGGAGAACGGTACGTATCCATCCTCCAGTGAAGACTCGGCACATTTTAATGAACCGCATGTTGAATGTGATCATTTATTCAGTAAAATATCGAGCCACTTCATATCTGTGAAATAAATTACCCTTCCTCATCCATCCAGTTGTAAAAATTATGGATGTTGTTCATATTGCTTACTGATTTGTGTAATTTCTCAATAGGCAGTGATAAATTAAAGGGTAATTAACTTTAGCTAGCCTAGTTGCCTTGAGTCATCAAAGGGATCCAAGATTAGTTTAACATGTTGGCCTAAATACGTTGTACTTTTTCTATTAACTAAAACATTGGTGTTTGTGGTACACCAAAACTCATAATTACTTCAAAAACATTTACATCTTTTGTTAGATTTTTCACCCATGGAGGTCGCCATTTTTACACCTGCTGGGTTGATGATGCATAATGGTCCAATCTGTACTGGAATCTACAGAGTAAACACAGAAAGGCTAACTTTACCTGTTCATATTATATTTCATAGGTGTAATTTTAGATGAAGCCACATGGTGTCACTTTTGGCTGTAATTTAAAAAGAAAACAGTGAGGTGAATCTGGATAATTTCCCACATGACAAACAAGAAGAGAACAGTAGGAGAGAGCTGGAGCAGAACACAACTTCCAAAGATGTACATTTGTGCCCTCAACATTTTTCTCCAGAAGACTTGGAGTCATTTGTACGAGCAAAACTCGGCACTGGAAGCTCTTTTAAGTGCTAACAGAGCTCTGTGCCAGTAGCGGGGCATAACGGGGCACTACTGGCGCCCCGTTACGTTCAGACCAGACACAGAGCTATAGCAGTACTTACTGGATCACACAGTCAAACCTGAAGTACGTGTCACTCATTGTTTCATTTACAAAGCTGAAGGCAGCAGCAGTAAACACCAGCTGCTACGGCCAACTCTGTCCCTCTTCCTCTGTTTGGTTCTCCTCATCTTCATCACCTCTTGTGATTTTTACATTCCCATCGATTTCAACGCACTCCAGTTCAAATTGAAAAGACATTACTCATGCTGTTTTGGCTGGACCCAGCCAGGCAGTGAGACATCATGCATTGCAGCGTGAACAACATGTTCCTGTGACAATATTTTATTAACATTTCTAAAAACTAAATAACCTACAGTATTATTACTGTATTCTTACAACTAAAATATTTCTCAAATAAAGTATACTGTTAAAACTAATCATGGATCCTTCTAATGGACTCTTGATGGGGTTGATTGGTTTTCATTTCCTGGTCAGAAAGTCATGCACCATCTTACACCTCATCCCTCCCTTTCAGAACCCCTTCCTGCCATCTATAAGTGCTCCCCATCAATGTGAGTACCCCTTTATCACTCCACTGCAATATTAGACAGTAACCTTTCCTTTTTCCTTCCTTTGTATGTGCTGAAAATGCCAACAGGTTTCTGTTTCATCTTCTTATCTCCCTCGCGATGATCTATCCAAGCTCCTGGCTGAGCTTAAATGCAGTCAGTTTTTCTTCCACTTACAAATCTCTCTCCTCTGCCCTTCCCCATCTTTCCCCTCACTCTCACAGTAAGACTTCAGGCTCCAGTAGTCCAGACAGTCTGTTGAAGAAAAGCCTCCTCCCAGCCAGCTCCCACTACCCCACAATCTCTTCTACCACTTCCTCCTCTCAGACGGACTGCTCCAATTTGAGCACAGAGAATAGGCGCAGGACTCTAGAGCCAACCTACAGCAGAGGCCGCCTTACCAAGACAACTTCTTTAATTTCTCCCTCCATTGAGTTGATCTCTAGAGGTCCGGATGGCCGGTTTGCAGTTGGTGACTATGACACATTAAGTGTTAACAGCAGAACAATTTCCAGAGCCAAAAGATCTGTGTCACTCCACTTGGAAAAGGAGGACAAGAAAGACCTGCCGTGTGTGCTTTCTGTTGACGTTCCTCCGTTTAAACTGGAGGGTGATTCAAGTCAAATGCGCAGCTTGGGTCAACTCCCGCCACTTCAGGAAAACTACATTGTTTCGCCTGATCAGAACAGCTTGTACTCAAACACCAGTTTTTGCACCATGCCTTGTCTCAGCAGAAATACTGGACTGCCTCCAGTATTTCCCGTCCTCCCACATCTCCGAGCCAGCATCGGTCAGCCTTCAACAACAGCGAGCAGCTTGGTTCTCCAAATGGAACATGAACGTGAGAAAGGGAACCTTAGTCGGTGTCTGAGGCTGGCACAGGAGAGAGAAGAAATGGAAAGGGAGCTTCGGTTGTACACACTAGAAAGAAACTCCATGAAAGTCAAGACAGAGCAAAGAGAAACAAGCAATGGGGACGAAAGTGTTGAGAGTCTTATGTGGGAATACAAAAGCAGGACCTTGCCAAACATTTATCGTCACGTTGGTAAGGAGAGATCTAGATACCTTACATCGTCCTCAATCAACTGGGAAGCCCATCCTTATGACTCAAGTTCAACTTTGAATCCAATCAGAGATCATTTGAATACATCTCCCCCTTCCATTCCTTCTTTTTCTCCCTATTTTCTTGAGTCATTTAATAAGAAACCCAATGGTGTCCGCCACTCTTTTGTTGACACCTCAACTCTCCCTCACCAGAGGTGTCGAGTAGATCCATCACAAGGCTACGATAGTCCAAGACGATTCTCATCCTTTGACCCCCAAATAAGTCACTCATTCCACAATCCACAAAAAGAAAACATTCTCAGTAATGGCACAATGTTTCACAGCAACAGAAACACTCCAGATACAGTAAGAGACTCTACAAGATTGGACGAAATGCTCAGTGAACCATTTGGTTCAGTTGGCAAAGAGTCGTATGTCGAGATGAGCGTAGACGAGCCGGAGTACGAGTTGCCCACGTTGCAACCTGCGAAGCCCATGTTACACCACAGGATTGCCTCTCATGTTCAACATGGCTGCTCGCTGTCTCAGAGAAGCAGGCATGAAGATATGAAAAGAAGCACAAGCTTCAATTGCAGCAGGAATGCTTCTGTCAGCAGCTTTGACATGGCCCATCACGGTCAGCAAACCTCAGGACCAGAACACTGGAGAGCTAGGACCCGAGGTTCCAAAACCTTGGACCGCAGTCAGAGAAGTCAGAGTCTAGACTTGAGGAGACAGAAGAAGAGTACCTTTCTCACACCATCCGCATGGGTAGAGTCACTCAGCCAAGAGGACTGTTCAGTTGAATTGTCTCATACAAGTACCAAAACTGAGCAACAGTTCTCAACTGCTGCGGGTCCAACTCATAGTCCAAATCCTGATGTGCCCCATTACCGCCAACCTAGCCCCTCAGCTGACACTGCCAATCATCCAACTCCCAATCAGGGCACAATGAAGGAATCGGGTTATATTGTCAGCCTGAAGGAGGTTTCCACATACTTGCCGCCCATCAGCAACGACTTGGAGGCAGTGGAGGTGGACTCGGGAGGCTACGAGGAAGTGGCAGACTCTGGTGGCAGCTACAGTAGCTACGCTAGCAGCGGCCGCGGCAGCATGGAGACTGCTAACGGGCATATGCCCTTGTCTCACCTGTCCCCAACGCTGACAGACTCACCTGTGACTGCAGAGGACTCTCAGGGGGGATCAGACCACAAGGAAGGTGGACAAACAGAACCAAAACGAAGGTGATGAGTCACACCGACTTACTGAATTTTGGTTTAGTTGAAGACGATGTCAGGGATTTTAGATAATCCTCTATGGTCACCATCAATGTGAGCCCATTACTCATCAAATGTCTGAAATGTCAATAACTGGTAACTGAATAGAACAAAGCACATTTCAGAATATAATTCAGAAAAGGTTGTGGATAGTGGCTTTACATGCAAATAGTAAGCTTAGCATGCTGATGTAAAAGCTATTATGCTTTAGTGCATTTAGGATCTATTATAGGCAACCTAATAATACGTACTAAAGTTAATACATCATGCTTAGAAAAATGTTTTGGGTTTTTTTGCTTGTTAAATTTTGCCTCCTGGTGTTTGATAGAGCTAACAAAATGTCAATTTTATCATGCTAAAGCTAAAATTAGCATGAAATATGATGGATATAACAGCTTTAGCATGGCAGTATATACAAATTTTGTTAAATACTGCAATTAAATAAGTCACTCCTATAATAGTGACAATACTAAAGCTAACATAAACATGCTAAAGATAATTGTGCTAAAGTTAGCATTTATAATGCTAATGTTATAGTACTTAATCTAATATAAGCAGAATAATTAGTATACAATGCACATTTAGTCATGCTAAAGAATTGTCTTCCAATTTATTATGCTAAGGTAAACGCTAGCATACTAATTCCAATGAAGTGATTGTTAGCAAGCTAATACTAGGGCTATCATGCTAAATCTTTCAAGAGTTCACTAATACTAATTCCCAACCAAAAACTAATGTAAAAAAAGTAAAGCATGCTAACACTAGCGCCTGCGGCTAATGTTTTTGTTCCTCTTTAGGAGGCAGTGTTCGGTAGATGAGAATTATGAATGGGATGCTGGTGACGTCTGCTCACGGCCTGGAGAAGAAGATGGTGAGAATTTTAATTTTCTAGATTGTAAATTAATGTTTTAAAGCAAAATTACCCAAATTATCTGCTTAATAGATTAGTTAGTAGATTTTTATACTTATCCACATAGTAGCTCTGTTTCACTGTTGTCACCTAAACTGTGTACTTTATAATATTAATCTTTCTTATTTTGTATTTTTGTATTATGCAGCAAATTTACATTATTACATGCTGTTATTTAATTTTACTAATTTTTGTAGTTTTATATTTAAAGCCTCACCTCCAGTGAAATATCTACAGTAAATTCAGAATGAAATATTGACATTTAGATTAATTGATCAGGTCATGAGTATGGAAAAGAATATAAATTATGTTGCAAAAATAAGTCCAAAATGATTAAAAATATAGAAAAAGTACATTTTAGGTGACGTATTTGGATTTATGTTGACCTTTTGAAGTTTTGAGCATGACATATTAAATATTTTACCTGGTGCTATGTTTAATTTTTACACATTTCGAAATGGCAACCAAAAAAATTTGAAAGATATTAAATTTAAAAAATGAAACAAAACACCAAGACCTGCATGACGTAGTGAGAATTTCATATCAGGGTAAAAAAACCCCGCAATTACAAGCATAGAAATTCTGTCCCTTTGGCTGTGGTTTAAAATTCCTGTTTAAACCACAGCTGTAATAAAAGTAATATTCTTAACCAATAACAATGGCTCTAATATGTTCTTTAACTTTCACCGTTTGTCTTATTGAAGTAGCTTTGGATTGTGATGGAAGCCAACATTTAAAAAACTAATTTCTACAAAACTTTCTTCTGCCTGGGTGACATTTGTAAATATATATCCTTGAACAAATTTAGAGAAAGGTCAGGTCTCTCTTGGATAAGTCCGTTTTTAATATCCAGCCCTTAAACTGTGACTGTTTCTCACACATGGATGTTCACCATCAAGGAGATGAAATTTATACATCAAATACCAGCTGAGGTAAAAAAAAAAAGAATGAAAATTCACAGCTTGTAATTTCACAAACTTCTTTTCCTTTTGTACCTGCAGGCGTTCTCCCACCACCGAACCCACAGAAGCTCGCTGCCAACAGGAGCCGTCCCAGCATGCCGCGCTGCGAGAAAGCACAGAAACGTTCCCCAGCATTCGCGTCGCTGCCGGGGCATCAAAGCAGGCGCTCTGCTGAGCCAGAACCAGACGCCGTGCTGTTCTGACAGCGCCGCCGCTCGCCTCATCTCACCTGGCGCTCCGGGTGACAAAAGCTCACGCTGGAGAAAGTGAGCTCTTCTGTGATCAACCTCATTCTTTTTTTATTTAATTTTATTCCAAGAGTGGATAAAAGATGACCAAAGACGAGAGCTTTTTTTGGCAGGTTTGGTCTTTTTTAGCACAGAAATTCACATTTTATCTAATTATGCTTAGCATTTACTACAAAGATTACAAATCCTTTTGTTTATTTTGCTAACTGTGGATGAATCATCTAGTAGGATTTAGACAAACTCTCATGCTGTGAGATTCAGCAATATGCACTGAAACAAAGAAAATACTTTTTTTTTCCCAGCTAGTATTGATTTGCTCACTAGGGAGAACGAATAGAGCATTAAAATGTAATTTCTTGTTCTTAAATATGGGAGAATATAAATAACATGAGGCAGTAGCTGCGTTTCCGTTACAAATGTATGCAAAACTTTGTCAAAACTCCACAAAAATGTGGAATACGCTACCACGAATGTTTTCTTTATAGCTAAAATCTTGTCTTGCCTTGTGTATTGAACCTATGTGTACAATAATATTAAACAAACTACATGGCAATAGCGCCCAATAAGCAGCTAGCAGCTGTTAGCAGCAGTTAGCATGTGTAAAATTAAACATAGCTAAAATGTACAACATTATTAACAGTTAAAAACGTAAACAAAACACAGCAAAATTACTTATGAAACACTGTATAATACTACATTTGTCTAAAATATGTGTTCAAATATACCTTGAAAGAAAACCCAGAGCTGATCCTAAAACGTACAACGGTTACCGACGGCAACAGAAACGGGGCAGAAGTGTCGGCTACTGGTTACTATGGTAACCACCAACTGCCAAGAGCAGCGTAACAGAATTTAAAACACAATAAATGTCTGGAGAAAATAACTTGAGTCCTTTTTGCACTGCACAGCCAGACCTGGGTCGACCCGGGCCGGTCCAGGTTAAAAGCAGGGTTGATCGTTTTTGCATTAGCACTTCCAGCCCGGTACCACCCGGCTCCCTGGAACCCCGAGAGCTGCGGTGCCAATCAGGCCAGCCAGATCAGGTCGGTTTGGAGTTGGCTGTTGATTGGTTCACTGGCTGTGGAGGCGGGACAAAGACCAGATCGCTGGATCAGAGAAGCACTAGACTTTCTCGATGGCTGTCATTTCATTATGCTGCATCTATAAATTCCTGTCATAATCTATTCTTACCCTACACTGGGGTTACATTCGCCTCTTCAGCCAAAGGTTTTAATGGTAAATGTAAATAACATTTCTCCAAATGAACCAATCAGAAGTCGTTTAGGCTGTAAACGAGGCGTCGCTCCAGCCGGGAAATCCCGCCTGCTGCAGCGGTAGTTCAGCTGGCCGCGAGTCCAGCTCAATGCAAAACGACCAGGGCCAGAGCACCAATGGGACCGGGTCGAACCGAGCCGGGCCGGGCCCTGCAGTGCAAAATGGACTTTACTGAACTTACTAAACAAAATGAATTCAAAGTATAAATCAACACATTTTGACACACTTTACATCTATCACATTACACGCTAATTAGTGTTAGCTTTTCTGTAAATCAACTCTAAATTATTCAGGGAAAATTTCAGAAATATTTGGCAATGCAGTCGAGTCCCAGTGCTACTTGACACACTGTTGGCTATAGCATTTACAAACCAGCCAATCAGGGAGCGGCATTTATTTTCTTCACCTATAATTGGCTTATAAAAAAGGAAGTAGTAACGGTGCTAAAACAGTTTCCACTGAGCATGTTAAAGCACATTAAGCATATTAGGCGTTCGAACTACTAAACAGGCAGGTATAAGCATTTTACAGGAGGTTTGAAGTATTCGTGGGCTCTGTATGGTGGTATGAGCTGAATGCGTCATCCAGGAATAAATCAGAATAATTTTATCTGTTTTCAGGTTTTGGTTTGAATGATTTCATAAAACTGGTTAAAAAAAGTTTTTTCTTTTCTCTCTAATTAATTTTAATCAACTCACCGGGTTTCCTATTTGTCTAACCGTTTTTTGGTTTTATCGCCTGTGATTTATTGTTGATATATTAAAAGATGTGAATATTTTTTTAATAAAAGGATAAATCAAGGCCAAAAACTAATTAACTATACATGAATCCTCATGAGTTTCTGATTCATCTGCAGAGGCAAGAATCAATTTGCGTAAAATTTAATTAATCGAGAATATTGTAGTGTTTAAAAAATCGTCAAGCTTTTATTGTAATTATAAGGTTTAGACGTGTAAGAGGTGTAATCCTTTACACAGAGGATTAATTATGCTTTTTATCCATTTTATTCCTTTCTGTTAGGTTTTCATGACATCTAAGAAATTGAAAAGAAATGTAGAATAAAGATGTATTTTTTGCAAGAGATGTTAAATTTATGACGGTTTCTTTTTAGAACGAGATACTCGATTGAATGTTACAGGTTTTATTTTCAGGAAATATATTGTCATTTTCTAAAAGTTCTGGTTAAGAAAAACCTCAAAAGGAATTTAAAATTGTAAATTCAGCATTTTAATTTGGTAGAAAAGACAAATTTGTTGTAAATAGATGGCATTAAAGTATGAAACAATGGCTGCCACTTTGTAGGTTGGAGATCTGAGCCGACTTTTATGCTTTTAAATCAAAGTTGCTGTATGTTTGTTAAAAATTAAAGTATGTTTTTATATTTTGAAATTGTCACGAGCTTCATTTCATGTAAGTTCAAACAATAACAGGAGAACATCATTAGAATATTTTAAAAGTAGAAGTCTGTGTTGATTTGCATCGCATCACAATCCCGCCACGTTTAGCTCCGACTACACAAACATTGCTGTTAGCTTAGCTTTCTTTTCATTAGCTTCCTTCATGTCCTGTTCACACAAAAGTCTGATTGTGTTCGTATTAGTAGTTATGAACAGTCACATAAATACACAAATTTGAGCAAAAACAAATCAGAATTTAATCATGCTAAAGAAATGTCTAGCATGCTAATGCTAGTATTGTGCTAAAGCTAACATAAACATGCTAATACTAACGCTAAGGACAATGCAGTTGTGCTAAAGTTAATGTAAAGCTAATGTTATAGTGCTTAGGCTGATATAAGCAGGATAATTAGTATACTAACAATATTCATCAGTATTGTTGGTAGTTAAAAATACTGATGTTAGCCTTAATATTGTGCTAAAGTTAACATGCTAGCATTTTTATGCTATAATGCTGTAATAAACCTCTGTGAAGTGAGTTTTTGCAAAAAACAAAAGTTCCTGCAAATCTTTTTAACTGTCGTTTGTTGTTGCGCCTGCTGAGCGGCCCTTTAATAAAATCCGTCACTGCAACCATTTGTGACAATGCTGACCTTTTAAGGGAACAGAAAGAAAAATTCAAATTGGATACTATTACCTGTGCTGCAGCAGGCACTCGGTCATTTTTAGCCATTCAGACGGTGAGGAAGAGGAGGAGATGATGATGATGATGATGCAGTTCAGCGTCGCACGGATCGTCATGTTCACTTCAACAACTTTGTGCTCTTTTGTTAGTGATCATTTTAGGCTTTTAGTCGCCTAATAATCATGAGGGAGTCGTCAAAATGGCTAAAAAAGACTAAATTTGTGAGCCGCCTGAATCTTTGATTAACACAAGGACAATTTAAGAGTTTTAATTTAGTCAACACTTTAAAAAAAGGTTGTTTCAAAATGAAAACATGTTTATTTTAAGGAGAAGCAAGAGACGGGGTCAAGTGGTATTTTATACTCAAAACAACCAAGAGAATTAGATTAAAACGTATCAAATAGTAAAAAATAATTAAACACCTAGAAATGCCTTCAACAACCCAGTTTAAATGTTTAAAACAAGAATTTGCAAACAGTTATGATAATTATTGTCTAACAGTGAAATAATTTAGAAATGAACAGTTTTAGTCATATTTACTATATGAAATGGCTCCCAGCAACAGACTTTAAATGAAATTACATTGAATTTATTTAAAACTAGTTAGAAATCTGTCAAAATAAAATAAAATACGTTTTTGTTTTTCTCCACGATACATGCAGAAATATAAGAAATAATGACTTTATGATTCAGTTTTTGTTTCATTTTGTAGTTATTTAATGGAGGAAATTCCCTTGTGCCATCACATGTTTTACTCGCATTGTTCTCACCAATAATTAACTCAAAGCTGCAAAGCATTGTGGGAAATCCATTCAATAAGTGAAACTGCTCATAAAGGCCACATTTAGTCCAAATCAATGTTTTTGTAGCTTTCTCTCTTTAAGGTTGTTACTGTGAGGATTAGTTACCACAGAAATCAAATCTAAAACCTCTTTCTAAAACCATTTTCCTCGACAGTCGGAGGCCGAATGAGAGAAATAAAAAATAAAAAGTACCAGACTGACTGGTGCAGAACGAAGTAAACAGGATTGTTTTGGGGATTTAGCGCGAAACGTCGGCTGGACGCAGAATGAATGACTTTCAAATGCCATGAAGCATCAAACTAATTAAGTTCCTGTGAAAGAAAATATCACATAGAAAACTGTAAAGAGCAGCCATATGGTGCAGGTTTTCTCTGCGACGTTTTAATTGAAAGATAGAGATTAGTGACGCCCAAACTTCACCAACTGGAGGCTAAAATAAAAAAAATTAAAAATGTTTATCCAGAAGTGTTGGATGAGTTTTTGTTTAATTAAATTACACCAGAATAGTGTAATTATTTTGTGTATTTTCTACACACATAGCACCAACTTTTATTTTATTTTTTTTAACCGTTACCTTCAGTTGTCATAAAAAACACAAATGAAGTTTAACACCTTGAAATTGGGCTCTGTCTCTTTAAGAAGCTCCTGTTCGTTCCAGCAGTGCTCCTCATTATGCCGTTTACACCCGTTTTCATGTGGTAACTGCTGCTGCTTTGTGGAAACAGCTGGTTTGTGTGTGAACGGTTGCCATGGAGATTCAAGCCAAACAACACTCCAGGTATGTACCCAGGTACCATGATACAAAGCTCAAAAAAAGTTGATTTTATATAAAAAAATACTCCTTTAAAAGATCCAGGAATTCAGCAAGCAGGGATTCTTTGGTTATACTTTACTAAAAACGGCTGACATTTAGTTTGGTTCGGTTTTATTTTTAGTGTTTAAATGTTTTAGTTTTGCCAGCTGAAGCGGTGATTCGGTGAGATGTAAAATGTCCGGTCCTGAGAGCTGCTGTCCGTTTTGGACGCATCGTTCCTCCGTCCAGTGGCTGAATCCCTCATCAGCGCTCATTCAGCCCTGCAGAATCCCGTTAACGAGCCATTTAACCGATCCATCCAAACGTTGGAGGATCGTCACTCTGGACGTCTCTCACCTGGCTGGATTTTCTACGCTCCTAAAATCTGAAGTCGACTTTACATCTGTTTATTCTGCTCCTTTTTTTCTGGTGAACGCTTTATGTGAAGGTTTGTTCATAAGGCTGACATAAACGTGAAGGAGTCTTCATGGATGTTCATGGCTGTTGGCATCGTGTTTCATCTGGAAAATAATGACACTTTTAATGTGCTTTGCATTAAAAGTGTCATTATTTATAACTTTTAATGCAACTTTGGTTTAAAAGCCGCACTTTAAATCTGACTTTGGGATTAAAAATGACACTTTTAATGTGACTGGGATTAAAAATTACAATTTAAATCTGATTTGAGATTAAAAATTATGCAGTTTTACATTAAAAGTAAGACGTTTTGCGCAACTTCACACAAACATTGTTTACTGAATGACACTTTGTGACAACAGTCATAAACATAAACACTCCTCCATGTCAGTATTCAAATAAAGTTTTAAACCACATTTTCTGTGCATGGCTTAGAAATCTGGACATGCTTTTTAAAATAAGAGAGAAAAATTAGCTTTTGGAAAGATTTTAAAGTGAAAAAGTACCAGTTATGAAACTGATTTAGTTCATGGTTGTCTGCTGCAGAAATAGACAAAATGATTCCTCTTTTCTTTGTACCTTTTACTTGAACCCAGGCAACTGATAACAAATAGAATAGTAATTTTAATCTGGAGGACTTAGTGTGAGCTTTTTTTTTTTTTTAAATCAAATTATGTTATTTGTTTTTAAATATAGCTGTAACATTATTTTTTCTGGGTTTTTTGTCTTCTAAAGCTGACTGACATTAAGGGATGTGTTCTCCCTTTTATTTTAAATACAGTAAATCAGATTGTGCTTTATTATTTCCTTTTGTTCCAGCAGGTCTGCATTCGCTGTGATAACTGCCTTCTGCTGAGAAGCTGCAGGTGTGAAACGAAGCTGTAGGTAAAGACTTTCATGTTACTTTGACAAAGTGTTAAAATCCTCTGCTTTAATTAACTCTAACTTACTTCCAGCTCACAGCGTCTGATTAGCTTTAGGCTCCTTTATTTTAAAACCTACTTCCTTTAGTTAGCAGGACGTTATTTGTTTCAACTGAACTTTGACTTATTTTGTTTCCTGTAAGTTTCCACTTCCAGAGAAGCGTTTAGTGTTTTGAAGAGTCTTTACATTTATGTTAAGAAAGCATAAAGAATCAACATCACTGATGCAAAAAGATACAAAGTTTTTTAATTTCACTGCAAAAACACAAAATATTACCAAGTATTTTTGTCTAGTTTCTACTGCAAACATCTTAGTTTACTTGAAATAGGAAAAAATTAACTTTTCAGCAAAACACAGAGGCTTGTTTTAAGTAATTCCTTAATATTGATCAATTCTAGTTCCATTGGTAGATGTTGCCTAGCAACCTGAGCTAAGCCCACGCCGTCGCCTAGCAACCAAATTCTAGTTCCATTGGCAGATTATTTCACGTTTTTCTCATGAAAAACGTGAAATAATCTGCCAATTAAACTTCATAAATATTAAGGGATTATTAAAACAAGATCATATTTCTTGCTGAAAAGTTAGTCATGTTTTATTTCAAGTTACTAAAATATTTCCACTAGAAACTGGAGAAAAATACTTGGTAATATTCTGTGTTTTTGCAGTGTTGTGGCTGTTTATGGGCTGGCTAACAGAAATAGTGACTAAACCAATCACATGGACGCTTGCTGGAGTTCAAAGTGAGATTCAAAATGAATAAAAAAGGAGATTAAGGGAGTTGGAAATGTTGCCATGTTTTATTGGTGCTTATTTGGTTCATCTGGAAACATCAGAAACGCCTGAGCTGTTGGACCTTTCATGCACAGAGAAATGTAGAATGGTCAAAAGAAAGAAAAATATCCAAATAGCAGCAGTTTGGTGTATAAATATGACCTGTTAATATATGTTCTAAAGCAGGGCCGGCCCAAGGCATTTGAGAGTCAAGCATCTGCTTAGGGTCCAAAAGCACCAAGTTATCATGAATAAACTAAATGTTATTACACATGGAAAAACATTGTCTGCTATTTTATAGTTACAAAAGTAGAACAAAAACTTGATTACTATAAATCCAGTGTTTATCAAGTGAAGCTACTTTCGGAAATTCTTTTTAAAAGTCCTTTATTTATCCCAAAGGGAATTTAAATTAAATTAAAATGATTAAAAATAATATGGCACACTCTACATTTCAAAATCTTTTTGTTTGTGTTTTGTTTGCTATTTTTGATATAAGCTAATTACAAACAACACTAATACTAGTAGGTTTGTCACTTTGGAGTGACATGTTGGTTTTTTGGGCCCCAATGAAAATCTGCTTAAGGCCCCAAAAAGGTTTGGACCGGCCCTGTTTTATAGCGCAATTAATCTGATTTAAATTTCTTAATCAATATAGAAACTAAACTAAACTAAACTCACTGCATCCACCTTTTGTTGCCAATAATTAACTGAACACCAGTTGAAACATCAAGAAAATCTTTTATCTACCTTCAGCCGTAGAGAGTTGTTCCAACATGACTGTTAGGTTAATTGGTTTTTCTAATTTGTCCTTAGGTAGGACTGTGTGTGTGTCCAGTGTGTGTGTGTGTCCCCCATGCTGCAAGGACAAACAGACACAGACAGTAGATCAGGTTTTCTCGAATAACTCTGGGTTGTCTGCATTTTTTTCAACAAGACATATTTTATCCAAATTTTCTCCCTAAAATGTAAATTTCTTTAATTATCCAAAACTCCAAGTCCAATTAAAGATGGAAGCTGTAAGCGCTCACCCATGGCTTTACCTCGAGGCCTAACATGAGAGCAATTAAAAGCTGATTAAGTTCTTTATTTAAAAAAAGACAGCTTTGATGAGTTAACATCTATGATTAGACTGCAAGCAAAAACATTTATTTAATAATCAAAATCAGCTGAAACAAAAACTTTTAAAATAAACAAGAAAAGATGTGGAGAAAAGCGAAAATGAGGCAACCTTTTCATTTTTATTTTAACCTTGCAGACTGATGATTATTTTTGTTTTCCCTTCCTCACGCACCAATCTACTTTCCCAGGTATTATTTTTTGCTTGAAAGAGCTCATAAATATAGCAATTAGTGCTTGTAGCTGAGGATACCTGCAAGTATTATCTCCAACCAAGTGTAAAATAAGTGTGATTATTGTCGAAATTAAAATAGAAATATGTTTGGAGGTGGATCGTTTGAAGAGAGACATTTTCTGCCTTCAATCTGCACATCCTGTGTTTAGTCTGAGAGAATCCACAACACGCTGGTGGAGTTAATTACCTCGCCGATTGTCTCCCAGCAGAGTGTGGAATAATATTATCAGGGGAGAGGAGGATTTTCCCCTCTGTCGTACCGGCTGTAGAGAACAGCAGAATCTCTCTTAACCCCCATTTCGCTTTAATTACACGTTTGCCCAAGAGGCGGACTTTACGGGGGGAAGAAAACCCAAACATCCGTGTTTCAGTCGTCCCAGGGGTAATATCCTTGCAGTAAGTGTTTCTGTGTTCAACCAGAATTGATGACCTTATTAAAATGGCTGCTTCGACTTCGTCCTCGACAATCCACTCGCCGCAGAACTTTTTGCGGCGACTGTTTGGATTGTAAAACACTTTGTTGATTAATGGCGACTTTGTTTGACTTAAAAATTGTTTCGGTTTGGAAAAACACTTGTCTTTTCGCATTGCTTGTTTTTATTTCTTCCAGTTATTGGTGGCGGTCTTCACTGTGCCTTTCGCTTTGAGGAAAAAGTTATATAACTGCAGAAAAACTCTTCTTCAGTTTCATGTTCAGCTGCAAGTCTGTTCTGAAATCTGACCTGAACCTTCAGAGTCACATAAAGACAGTTGCAAAGTCAGCCTTCTATCAGCCGAAGAACTTTTCTAGGATTAAAGGACGAATGCCCCAGCAAGCTCTAGAGAAACTCATTAATTTGTTTGTCTTTAGTCACATCGGTTACTGCAACAGTTGTAACCTTTCTATATTTGTCTCAGTTCCAGTAGGTCGACGTCACAACAAAAACATTCAGGCTCATTGTATTTATTCTAACAAAAGAGGATATCAAGTTGGTGGCTAACATCAGTCCAGCAGCTTGTGTCCCTAATCATTAAGTAAAATGTAATAAATAACCATAGAGAGACTTCAGAGCAACAGCTCCCAGTGAGCATTTAGTACCAAATAGCACCAGTTAGCAGTGGTTAACAATGGTTAGACATTGGCAGTGGTTGATAACAGTTAGCAGCAACTAGCAGCATTTAACAACAGTTAGCAGCATTTATATATTTTCTTCTCACTGTATGTGATCAAATTTGTCTAAAATATAATACTTGTAAAGAAAACACAGAGCTGATCCTGATTCGTGCCACAGTTACCGACGGCAACAGAAAAAAGGGGGAGGAGCTGTCAGTTACTGGTTGCTATGGTAACCACCAACTGTCAACAACAGCGTAACAGAACTTAAAACACCAATAAATGTCTGGAGAAATGACTTCATCTTTTCCGAAAAGGTAAAAGTTTCCTCCTGATAAATCTTGAATGAAAGTTAATTTTGTTTAGCCCTCTTCTGATCTGAATCAACAGTAGCAGCAACTCGCTGGATGTCCTGTTTTTTTTTTTTTTTTTTGAGACTTAAGAAAATTCAAAACTTGTGTAGCTGGCCAGGTCTGAGCAATTTAGTCGATGTTTTGAGCGTCGTCTGCTTAAAGACTCTTACAGTCACTGAAATGACTTTTTGAAATAATCTGAGACTCCTCCAAGTCCTTCAGGTCGTCAGAAATGTGAAAAGTTTCTTTTTCCTCTCAAACACGACCATCAGCTTTTGCAAAGCCAACCTATCAATAATAACTTCGTCAAGGCCGGGACAGAGTTATTACACTTCAGTTTAGTTTCTGACAAAACATTTGTTCTCCCAGAAATCACTGGCGCTCTTGCAGTCGAGGGGAATTGTTGGCCTACAATTTGCACATCATACATTTTAAATTAGCTTCTAAAATGGACCACTACTTTGACAGAAAAAACAAGTAAAATGAAACAAATTGCTCATAAATACCTGTGTGCACTATCAGTGGGTTGAGTGGGCAATTTTATACTTCCTCAGTAATTACAGCAATGAACCTGCCAGATGTGTCTATTTAATTATAGACAGTGACATATGAGAGCAACTCCAGAGACTGGCTGCAAGTTCGAGCTCCAATTATAAAAGAATAAAAACTAAACTTGTTTTGATGGTAAAGAGAGGCTGATTGAATAATGAGGCTATTAAAATTTTAATTGTTTCAACAAGATCTAGTCTAGTTTACCTGAAGTTGAACATCATGAAAAGAAACATCTTTTCATGCTTACAGACAATTAACTACTTATGTTGGTTTGTATGATAGAAACTGAAGGAAAATCTTCAAATTAAGTACTAGAAACTATGCTAATATCTAGCAGATTATGTTTTCTTAATCAAATCTTCTTTTTATACTGCAAAAACATAAAATCTAACCAAGTGTTTTTGTCTAGTTTGTCTTAGTACACTTAAAATAAGACAAAACTAACTCATAATTAAGCTTTTGGGGAAATTTAGGAGCTTGTTTTTAGTAAATATTTATTCAATATAATTTGCCAGTGGGACTGGAACTGGGTTGCTAGGTGACGGCCTGGACTTGACTGGGGTTGCTAGGTAACGGAGCAGTGGAACATTCTACCAATAGAACCAGAACTTTTTATTGACTTAAATCAAGCTCCAACATCTTACCGAAAAGTAACTTGTAAGTCAGTTTTGTCTTATTTCAAGTTCATTATAATCTAGACAAAATTTACTTGGTAAGATTGTGTTTTTGCAGTGTAGGAAAATGTGTTAAATGGGAATTATACTAAATTACATAATATTAAGGTTAGAGTTCCATTGGGATCAGTTTTTGCCCCTTGTGTTTTTCCATATCGTTACCTTCCTAAAATAATGGCCCCCAAAAAAAAAAAAGATCTAGGCCGTTATTTTAGGAGAGTGACGATGTCTAGATTTCTAGCAAAGGTTTCTAAAAAGGCGCCTTAGCTGGAAATATACCCTCTCTTCAATGCTTTAAAGTAATGTTTTTAACCACGCCTTACCACAGACTGTAATGTAAGATGTTTTGAACTTTTGTTGTAAACAAAAGAGGCCAAACAAAACAAAAATGATCGCCTTTTTTCTTTGTCTAGCTCTCACATCTGATTTAATGTTAACTGCCTTTTCCCTCCCAACATAACAAGGCCAAAAATCATCTTATGTGATGCAACATATGCAAGATCCCACCCACATCTCTGCTGGAGGGCAAAAAGCTGCTGGCTATCAAAGACTAGCATTGGTTTTAGCTGTTAAGTTGTCAATATAGCATGCTAAATCTTAAATCTTCTTTAAAAGAGGAAAGGATGCAGTGCTTTACTACACTGACAACTAGATGATAAGGTCAGAAAAAAGTTTTAATTCAGAAAAAAAAGAGATAGGGAAGTAGGCCAGTTATGCTAGCTTGACTTTGACAACCATAACATGTAGATGTGATGTGGAATTTTGTGTGTTTTGATTCAGTTAAAATTTTTTAAGAAGGCGACCAAAACGCCATCTCTGACAGATCATCTGCAGAGCAGGTGTTTACATGAGCTAATCTACCATATTAGCTTAGCTAATAGCAGCGGAAGTTAATCTACCACAGCGATCATTTACTAATAATCACTAAATATTAAACATCAAGCCTATAAACATGAAAACGGTAAAAGAACCGACTGTTGTCTTTGTTTTTGAAATGTTTGATTTTTGGCCTTGTTGTCAGTTGCTATGGCAACGGATCTGAGTGTAGCGTAGCCAACACAGACAGCGAGTGGTTTTGAGTTATTATTTAACAGGTTTTCTGCTTTATTTTTCCCTTTGATGCTCTAAATTAATAGTACCTACATCTCCAGATTTCATTCAGTTCACTGAATCGCGACTTGCGCATGTAGGAGAATCGTCTTTTCACCCTCCGACGTTGTGCACTTGCGCGAAATTTCCAGATGTAAACAAGGAGCCCACAGACATTTCGGCATTCAGGTCTCTGCATCTCTGAGATTTGTCCCCAGCTGGAGAATCTCTCCTGATCTCTTTGACTTGTCGCTCTTGTGATGATTGGGCCCCATTCGGGAAGATGAGGGCTGTCAGCAGCTGTTCATTTCAGCATCAACACCTGCATAACGTGACGCATCCTCTCAATCTCCATAACCTGCTGATTTGTTCCATCTTCCACATTTATCAGAAACCTCAGACGGCAAACAGAAGGGACCCGATTATTTAATCCATTTAAAAATATAACCTCATACAACAACAGACTTTTATTTCCCTACAGAGGCTTCACAAAATGGCATATGCTGAAGTGAAATGAAATACAACAGGGGAAAAACTGGCACATTCATATCAAGGTGAGCTGTCATTCCGACACAAACAGCAAGCGAAATGCTTTGCTGGAAA
The DNA here is from genome assembly GCF_000485575.1 of Poecilia formosa. Taxonomy (NCBI): domain Eukaryota; kingdom Metazoa; phylum Chordata; class Actinopteri; order Cyprinodontiformes; family Poeciliidae; genus Poecilia; species Poecilia formosa. The sequence continues at coordinate 108,209 of NW_006800068.1, forward strand.
TCACTAAGGAACAGCTTGTTTACACAGTCTTACTTTCTAATTGCTTGTCTAAGGATGAAAAGACGCCACAAACATTTTTTTTTTCAAACTGCAATGAAATAAATTTGACGCATAGCGTAGCAGGTGATGATTACAAGGCGACAGATCTGTTTTCACTCGCTGACAACGGCCGTTTCTGGACTGTTTTACTCAACGAATGTTCACCGCTTCAGACAAATAGATTACTCCATTAGTCAAATTGATTACAAATGGTTTAGTGAGGTCGACCATGCTTGCCAAGCTATAAATTAGATAAAAAGTAAATGCAATCGGGATTGTGTGCTAAGAGCTGTTGAGTACGTCATGCCTGCAGATTTATGTTCTACTTTGTTGTTGTGTAGTATATCATAATCTAATTGTTTTAATTGCTTTGCTAGGTTTTCGCTAGGTAAAATTTGGTTTTTTGATATGTTGGACATTGACATGTAGGGGGTGGGGCTTGAGCACCTGCCCCTTTTGCTCCTTGTCCCCAAGTACTCTTTTGGTCAAACTTTTTGTTTTTGGTATTATTATCTTCTGACACATAATATGTACTAAAATTATTTGTTTTTTGTTGGGGTATTTTTTGTACAACATAATAAGCCTTCCGGTCACCTTGTTACCTTTGACCTTTTGCCCGTGACGCATGACGCAGTTGTCTCTCGCGCAGTCGGATAAGGCGGCTAACTGGAGCTCAACGTAACGAACGTTCCAGATTACAGATCAGTTGTTGGTGAATTTAAAAAAAAAAAAAAATGTTATTGGTGAATAAAGTGGAGTAGACTTGCTGCTTGTCAGATGACGGAAAACGTTGAAGTATCGTTTCTGCTTCAGCACGGAGTCGCGGTTTAAGCAGAGAGGTAATGAAATACAACAGACACTGACAGGCCTCTGTCTGCCTTTCTCTGAAGAACTACTGAGGGGAGGAGACAGCCAGGTGAGGAAAAACTGTTCTTATCTATCATTCAGTATATTTATCATACAGACATTAGGCTGTTGTTGTTGTGCTATTAGCTAGGTGCTAGCTAACGACTTTGCTAGCAAAGCTAGATAACTAAAAAGCTTCTTCCCTGCATCGTTAATGATATCAGTCATTCTTCAGTATCGCTTATGCAATACGAGGCACATCGCCCGTATAAAACCGATCATCTCCATAATGGATATATGTCTTCTAATTTCCTTTGCTGCATAATTTACATTGCATTTATTCTAGCGTTGGGTAAATGTATTTTGAAGGAGAATAGCACTTAAATAAAATCCAACAAGGATATCCATGTAGAATTATACATAACTCACCCTGAATTACCATGATAGATATAATGTATGTAATAAAAGTGTCATTAATGAAGGGGACAAAATTCAATCCAGACTTTAAGTTTAGGGTCTGGTTCGCAGAGTATGAAGTTAAATTGTTTCCCCAATTCAATGAAAATTTTTTTTAAAAAAAAAAGCAACTAACCTCAGTTAAGTAAAATGAAATTGTAATCAAAACTTTTGGAATTGTAATGATTTCTTTTTTAAAACAAAATGTTTTGTTTAAAAAACTTTTTTTTCTAAATTAAATAACTCATTTTTGTCTCGTGAACTTAAAAAGTTATTTGCCAAACATAAACTTTTATTTGCACACATCAGAAATATTTTGTTGCGATTTTGGGCCCTGCCCACGACTTCATGTGAGGAAAAAGTTTTTTAAGCAAAACTCAGTAGGCTTTTCTCATGGTTCCATGCATTAACAATTCAATTTTTGTTTTTGTCTTTTTTCTGCAGTTCCACGTTAGTTTGATGCAGCTCTGCTTTCCTGAATGGACCATCTTCATCTCCACTGCAGCAAACAGGCAGCTCTGTTTTTATAGATTACAGTTCATTAAAAGGTTGCATTGTGCCTTTGTTTATATTGTTAATAGTGTAATTCTGTAAAGACAAAATATGTCTGCTGGTCTAGCTTTGATTTACATATCTTGCTAAATTGCGGGTTTGAATATTGCAATACTTTCCTATAACAAAATAGACCTGCAGAAAGAAATTACTAATAAAATATCTAACTTATGCATAGTTTTATGTTCTATATAGAGATTTCCCTTAGCTTTGATTGTATATCTCACAATTTAGTAATTTATCATTGTTTATTAAACTCTGAAAGCTGTGTGGCTTTGTTAATATTCTGTCCTAAAATGCGGTTAGATGAGCCCTTTTATTTTTGAGCACCTGCCCCTTTAGTGGTCTCTGCACGGCCCTGTTGTCATTTGCGGTTTATCCCTCAGAGATTATCTGAGGAGTCAAAAGATTAAAGTATGTTTTGGTCTCAAATGAAAATAAAACCAAGAAGGAGAGAGCTATATGGACTCACTGCAGCGTGACATCACTTCCCTTCTCCATCTGCCTGCTGGAGAGCAAAAAACTGCTGGCTAACAATGGTTAGCATTGGTTTTAGCTGTTAAATTGTAATATAACACGCTAAATCTTAAATGTATGGCTGAAATAGAAGAGAAAAAATGATGCAGTGCTCTGCCACTAATTGTCAACACTACAATAACTCAATAACAAGGTCAGGAACATTTTAATTCAGGAAAAAAAAACGAGGCTGAGGGAAGTAGGCTAGTTATGCTAGCTTGACTATGATAACCTTACATGTAGATTTGCTGTGGAATTTTGTGTGTTTGGTTCAGTTAAAAACTAATAAAAAGGGTGACCTAAACACCAACTTTGGCAGATCATCAGCAGAGCAAGTGTTTAAATTAGTTAATCTACTCCCGCAGTGTTAGCTTAGCTGATAGCAGCAGTAGCTAATAATCTACCATAGCGATCACTTTGTATTAATCGCAAAATGAACATCAAATTTAAAAACATAAAATTGTAACGGACTGAATGTTCTTTGTGTGGGAGATGTTTGAGTGTTTTTTTGGTGTTGAATCCTTAAACATAAAGTGACAGTTGCTATGGCAACGAGTCTGCGTGTAGCTTAGCCGACACAGAGAGCGAGGAAAAAGTGGTTTTGAATGGTTCAGCGGTTTTTCTGTGTTAGTTTTTCCTTTGCTGCGGCGCTCTACACTAAATTAATAAAACCTACACCTCCAGGTTTAATTCTATTAACTGACTGGTTCTACTGCCACAGCGCAAAAAAGTCTTTTTACCTCCAGCGTTGTGCAAAGTGTCCGGATGTAAACAATAACATACAGAGGTCCATATCAATATGTTGGAATTGGACTCATTGTTATAAGAAAAACTGAAATCACACAGTTGCAAGGAAGGGATGAAATCAATTCTCAATTCTGGTCCTCAGAGCCCCAGTTCTTAATTTTATGTGTTCCTCTATTACCTCACATCTGATGTAAATGAATGGGTAATTAACAGGCTTCTTGTCGGCTGCTGAGGTAATTTAATCATTTGAATCAGGTGTGCTGGAGCAGAGGCTCATCTAAAGCATGCAGTGCAGCAGGCCCTGAGGACCATCACTGAGAACAACTGGCTTACAAAGTAATGGTTCAGTGCCGTCTCATTTACCCAAGCAGGAACAAAATATATTTACTTTGTAAGCAGAGAGACTTTTGTAAGCTGCAGCACAAAAACAATATGGTCTAAAACTGAATCTGTGCTAATTGAAGATGAGTCGTTGATTAGCAATACTGATAAAAGTGTTAGCTGTAGCATAGAGGAGGATAATTTAAAGTATTTATTTCAAAAACAAACAAGTTACACTTATTTCTCTATATGTACATGCTAGGAGTTGTCCTGCAAAACAACTATTAGCAAAATGCTAGCAACAATTTTGTTAGCTGAGGTGCTGTTATAGAGAACTTACATTAGCCTTCGTTTTATTGCTGTGATGCCTTCAAATGCAGCTTTGGAGGATTTGGATGCAGCCAGAACTGTTATTTATTTCTGTTCAAACACTAGCATTAGCCAACTTTAGCATAGACTTTAGCACTGTAACCCTTTCAAGAAAGACATTAACAGATGTTATTAAATAACTGAAGTGCGACTAGCTATGTTCCAGATGGAAAAATACTGTTGGCAGAAGCGTTCTTAAAGAGAAGACTTCATGGAAACATAATAAGAAATCTGACAAAAACAGAAAATACATATGAATCTAAAACCAAACTTTCAATTTGTGTTGTTGGTGATGCACAAGCTAGCATTAGCACTGTAGCACAACTAGTCACTCTAATCCATATGTGTCAAACTCAAGGCCCGGGGGCCAAATCTGGCCCGCTGTAGCTTTTCATGTGGCCCTACAGATTCTAGATTAAATCAATAAGTCTCTGACCAGTGTGAAGAGATGATCATTGTTTTTTAATTTTAAGAAAAACGTATTGAATACTGTAACAAACAGCTATTTATTGAAAATTTTAATGGGTTTTATCAATACATTCTGGCACAACCGGCCCTTTAAGAACATTCAAAAATAAAAATGAGTTCATTGTTTCTGCTCTAATTCATCCTTTACATGTTTAAATACTTTTAAAAACTGAAAGGTAATACATTTAGTTATTTTATTTACCTTCTAGGGTGGCGTAGTCATATTAGCGCTGTTAGCTTGCAGCACAAGCAGGTTGATAATCATTGTAATAGTTTACAGTATTGGTGTTGCTGAAGGCGTTGCTTCATTATCTATAATTCATTTCCAAATGAATTGTGAATATAAACATCACTTTGTTCATCTATATAAGAGAAAGGGTTTATTTCTGAATCTGGATTTGTTGACTTAATTTGTGCCTGCGTGATAGCTTTGAAAAATCTCCTCTTGGTAGCTTTATGCCGTTGTCCTTATCTGCACCGTTGCCTCAAAGGGGGACAAAATCCATTTGGACGAGTGGCAGGTAATTCATACGCCGCAGTTCTACAGGATTAAACCAGAAACCACTAATGAAATTGAGCACCGAGCTTCTTCAAGGCTATTTTCCAAATGTCCTTGAATGGCCACGGTCACAATTAAAACGTGATGAGAAAGAAAGCCGGTCTGTGGGAACATGCAGGATTCAAAGAGCGTCTCACTCACACAAAGCTCAGCCTTTTATGAAAGCAACATGTTGCTCTGTTAAAATGGAGTTAGAGGAGACGTTGTGCAATTACCATCACAACAACTTCTGAAGTTGTTTCATGACGGTGTTGGGATCAGAAGTCGTGTGAGATCTACCTGACTGGTACCTGGAAATCAGGAAATAACTGCTGCCCTGGAAGTGATGATCTAAATTTAGTCGGGCTTCGTGTGTAACTGCAGCTGAGGAAAAGCCAATAAAAATTCATTGAGGAAAGGTTATAGCCCAGAGGACATTTATTCAGGACACTTGAGTTTGAATAACCTCGGGCATGAAAGTCAAGACGGCAACAAGTCGAGAAAATTAACGTCTCCGATTTAATTTGAGGGGTTTTTTTTAAATCGGTGTATTTAGTAGGCTGGTTAGGATGAGCTAATATTAGCATTAATGATTCACATTCAAATATATTCTCTACCTAATTAAACTCGGACCTTAATCAATTAGTAAGCCATCCTGCTGTGTTTGGGTTTTGGTTTATTTTTGTGTTTATATTTTGATCTTTTCCTTAACTAGCCTCACCGACAGGCCAGTTGGATGTTATTGTTGAGGTCAAAAAGACGCAGTGGGACAAATCAGTTCCCAAAATGAAACCTGGAGAGGCAGCTGCTATTAAATCACAAGGAAACAAAAGGCCAAAAACCATTAAAGAATAACTGAAAGCCACTTCTTTCTCACTCTTTGAGTCGGCTAAGCTACAGGCAGACTCGTTACCATAGCAACTGACAACAAAACCACTTTATGTTTTAGGATTCAACAAAAAATAAAACACTCAACCATTTCCCACACAAAGAACAGAACATTCAGTCTGTTACAGATTTATGTTTTCAGGCTTGATGTTTATTTTGTTTATTTTGCGATTATTAATTATTATTAGCAACTGCTGCTTTTAGCTAAGCTAACACAGCGGTGGATAATTAGCTAATTGGAACACCTGATCTACTGATCATCTGGGAAAGTTGGTGTTTAGGTTGCTGTTTTTATTCTTTAATCGAACTAAAACACACCGAATTCCACAGCACATCTACATGTTAAGATTATCATAGTCAAGCTAGCATAGCTGAACTACTTCCCTCTCCCTCGCTGTTTGTTTTCTCTTAAAACTTTTTCCTGACTTTATCTAGTTGTTGCAAAGCACTGTGTCCCTTTTTCTTGAATATATCACCCGTACATTTAAGATTTAGCATGTTATTAACTTTGTAGCTAAAACCAATGCTAGCCATCGTTATTCAGCAGCATTTTGCCCTCCAGCAGGGAGATGTGGTGACATCACGCTGCAACGAATCTATAAGCTGTAGTAATATTGTTATAATCTGTAGATGTTAGCCCTTTGTTTCCTTTTTGGTAATTTCTTTGTTTACTTTCCTACATCTTACCGTTTTAGTTTAGTCCTTGTTTTGGTTAACTTCTTTTGATTGTTTCTACTTTGAAGGCTAATTTCAGGGGTTAGTTTCCTCTTCATCCCTTGTTTCCCCAACTTTCTTTCTTTCTTTCTTTCTCCTTCCCAGCTTTTTCACATGTCTTAATTTCCCTCTCCCTGTTTTCTTCCCCAGCTGCCTCTACTTACCTCTGATTAGCCCCTCTGGTTCCTGTGCCACTCTCTCCTCTCCTCAGTGTATTTAGGCGCTCTTGTTATTTCCTGTTGCTCCTTGCTGTCCTATAGAGGCCTGACTGCCCCTTTGAGCAAAATTTTACTTTTAAGAAAGCAACTGGCCGCATGCAACAGACACTAATGAATTTCCTCACCTCCATTTTGTGTCACCTTAGCAACTCCTTCTGCATATTAAGCAGCAAGTGGCACAAAAGCAGCGAGGCATTCATGACATATTCTTAAGTGTTACAACAAGAGCACTTCATCTGCTTATAAATTGATGCTGGCTTTCTGGGTCATCTGCAATTGAAGGAAAAGTAGGCAACACATGTAAGCTTGAATAGGCTGCTTTCCTCCCAAATGAGGCGCAGCGACACGGTGCTGACTGAGTAGCACTGCAGGATATTCAGAAAGTTAAGTGAGACTTATTAAACATTGAAGCTTGAATTTATGCAGATTTCTGAAGGTCTACATGCTTGTGATACTGATGGTTTGGCATCAGGAAGTTCAGAAATATGTGATAGATTCTCCACTGGAGGCCCATTGTGCTAATAAAATCTCTACTTAACGTTGTATATGAAGTATCATAGCACTGCAGGTCACTGCCATTTGAAAGTTTATGAATGGTTGTAAGTGGATTAGTTATTTCACGTGAACGTAGACGTCCTGTTAGCTAACGGTCAGTGGCGTACATCGACAAGTTCAGCTACTACAAGCTGAAGTAGTCAAGAAAAGAAAGAAAAGTGCAGAAGATAATCAGACTGTAAGTAATGCGCTCCTATCAATCACGCGTCCCAGAAGATTTGCACCTGACTCACTCTACGGTTACAACAAGCGGCTAAAAGGAGCTGAACGCAAAAGTTACACTACTAAACCAGAGGTCTGGAAGTATTTTAAACTGGTAATAGTTTATTATGCTTCCAATTATGTAACATCTTAGAAAAGCATTAGTGGAGCTGCCTGCACAACCAATAAGAATTCAGCAAGTGGTCTCTTGATGGTAAATCAACAGCAAAACACTTGGCTTTCCCAGCAGCCATTGTACAGTGGTAAAACCAGCTGACCAATTGTTTTGGAGCTCTGTTTGGGTTGCTAGGTGACGGCAGTGCCCGCTGATTTGTGACATTAAATTGTGGAAGCCGTCGTACCACAGCAGGGTTCACTGTACCTCTGATTTTCTCACTACTCTAAAAATTGGATGGTCTAATTAATGCTGTCAAACTCGTCAGAAAAGAAAGAAACATCCAGTTGTGGTCAATCATTAACCAGAATTTAATGATTAACCATTAACTTCTTCAAGAATCTTCATCACTACTTAAAAATATTCATATTGTTTGAGCTTGAGAGTTTAATTATCATTATTGGTGGATCGAAAAGAGACAATAGCAATATTTCAAACTTATCTTTATGAAAACCTGTAACAAGAATCATTCCACCTTGCTGAAAGGGCTGAAATGAATTATTAAAATCAGTGTTTAATGACACTTTTCAGGAAGTATTATTCCTCTGTTAAGTGTGTTGGATGTAAATCAACCCACTGATGTTAATTTCAAAAGCCTCTCTGTTAATGAGGCTGTAAACAAGATAGAAATGAAATATTTAATAGTCATAATTATGGTATATTTCACTGCTGGAGGAGAACCTCCCCACTGTAAAACAGAGAAATCAGACCTCTGTGCTTCGTTTGCCACCCTGCAGACTCCAGCAGTCTCCGCCGTGTTAACCTTTAACCCCGGGTTGTCCAAGTTGCGTTTGCTTCTTGTCATTTATCCCTCACATCACAACTCCAGTCTGCACAGGCGGCTAGCTCTCTGCTGCAGGAGGTAATTTACTCCAGACGAGGCGTTTCAGCTCTCATCAGTAAGATCCCTGTTTACTCTTCTGTTCCCTCTCCATCTTCACTTCTGTCCTTCTTCGCTCTACATGCTTAGCATGCAGCCTGACTGACCGTGCAAGGTGGCGTCACTGATAACGCTGCAGCAAACAAAGGCATTATTTATACCCACACGCTGTAATTAGAGTCAGTGGTGCAGAATGTATATAAAAGCAGACACTTCAGATTTCAAATAAAGTCCTGTGCTGCTGGGAACGTGAATTAGATGCTCCTTTGACTTCCTTATGAGTGAAAAAGACTTACTGCAGCTTTAAATAAAAAAGGTTTTAGTGGTTTAATGCTATTAGTTTGGACATTTGCATAAAGACTCCCCCTGTGATTCACTGCAACAGATTAATCAAAACGAAGTGAAAAGTTTCCAACTCAATGTCTAAAATGAGCACATATGTCATTTATGTGCAACAAGTGTCCAAAATACAACATAATTTCATATTAAATACTACATTTTTATAAAATTTTGCAAAATGGAAGAAAAAAAAAAGTAAAAATATGTTTTCATCACCAAAGTGCTCCTAGAAAATAATGAAAAAAAGGAGAATAAAACAAAATGCAAAGTTCAGGAAGCAAGAAAATCGAACTGAATACAGGAGGGAGTGGAGGTTATCATGATGAGCGATATTGTTGTTTTGTCAAATTTATTTATATAGCATTTTAAAAACAGCTTTAAAACTGCAGAAAGTCGATCAAAAGAGAAGAAAAATAATAAGACAAATAAATCATAAGTAATAAATAAAGTTAAAGGCATTGACATTGTTGTTTTAATATCTTTCTTATTTTGTCATTTCTAAACTTTTATTTTAGTTTTTTGGGGGGTTTGGATGGAAGCTGCAGCACTTGGCTCAGCTTATCTTCTGGTCCGCTGCTAAGTGACCAACTCTGAGGGATTCCTTTCTTCACCCACTTCCTGCTTTTAGCCAAACAGGGCAGCAGCAGCAGCAGCTCTGGATCAAAGGACTTAATCACCTCAGTTATCGCAGACAGGTAGCTGGATGTTCCAGCTTTGTAGCTCTGGCAGCATCATTAAAGAAACAAGGCAGACAGCAGGAAACTTCTTTTGAAAGCTGAGATCTGCATGGGAGCAAACGCGCATCAGTACATCCACACTGGAGCCGTTTCAAGTCAAGGCTGAGGCAGTCGGAGCTGATTATTTTCACATTTTTCTTTTCTTTTAGAAAGTGAAACTGAAAAATGGTCTCCTCCTGTTGGGATGAAACAAAAAGACATTAAATCTCATTTCTAAAAGAAATGACACCCTTTGGGTTTAATGGATTTTTTTGCAGATATATTTGCTCCTCCTACGAGGAAATGGGTTTGAATTTACAGAGTAATTAGTTGAGTATGGGAGCGCACCCTCTAATTCTCTCTCCAGTTCTGCTCTGCAGCGATGCTCGCATTCGGTAATGAATTATGAGTCGTGTGCTATTAAAAGAGGGTTCTGCTGACGTCTCTATAAGCCTAAGATAAGCCGCGCCTAAATCACAAAAATGCACACTAAGCACTTTGCAGTACCATTCCTTTCAGCGGCAGATAACAGCAGGTGGATTTGCCTTTGCATTACGAAACGCTGTGAAGTAGCTTCAAGTTGAAGGTTGGCAAGAAATGGCTGGAACAGAATGTCCTTATATGGACATGGGAAGAATGGCGACGATGGTCGAGTCCTTTAAGGCTGAGACGATGGTTCTGGATTCCCTCATTGAATGAGATTAAAAGTTTGAATGAGATTAAAAGTGTTGCTAATGCTAATGGTTTGCAGTTTTTTACTTCTCTTTACGGTTGGTCTTTTCTCTCCTACGTAGGGAGTTTTCAGTCCTCATAGTCCGGTAGACTCGGTTCAGTTAGGGACCAAAATTGCAACATTTGTTGCTTATTTTATTCTTTCACTTCACTGCATCAAACAAACCAAACGCTTTGAAGAAGCTGTTCCCCTCCTCGCCTGTGGGGGCGCTGCACCAAGAACCACTGAAGCTACAGCGTAACTTCCTTATTTACAAAATGTAAACAAAATGGAGTGGTCATTGTATTTTCCTCGTTTGTTTGTTGAAAAGCCACTAGCTATTTATACCATTAGCGCTGGGTTTGTTTGCTTCCTGGTTTTGAAGCGATCTCTGGTTCGCTTGGCGTTCACATTTGCATTCAAACTGCACCAGAGCTTTTTAAGAGTTTCCAAACAAACTGGATCTGACTGAAGCTTTTTGGTTGATGATTAAGAAAAAGGTCATTTTTTAAAGGTTTGCTAAAAACAGATTTCTTGGTTAAAATGTTTAGTTTTCAGAAATATGATAAAAAAACTTTTACCTTCATTGTATTTAATTGGATAATATTGATTTGGTTATATTTGTTTTGTTAAAGTTGAAACCAAATGTTTACACACACAATCAAAAGACATAAATCTTTTCACTGTCTGTCATTAAATCATACTTAGCCTTTCCTGGTTTAAGTTAATTACATTTGCCTAAATTATTTCAACAAGAGAAACAAGAGAGAGAAATTAAATATTAAAGAAGATGTTGGCACTGATTGGTGCCAACATTGGTGGCGGACTAAATAGATTCATAAACACAAAAATCGAAGGATATATCTATATATCCAGTATATTTTAGTTAGTTTTATAAATGCACAATATAGTTCCAGTTCCAATATAGTTCCAGTTATTTCTAGTTTCCCCCCATTAATTACTGTTTTTATTAACTGATTAATCTGATTGTAGGACTGTTTTGTAGTTTTTAAGCTTCGCCACCAGGGGGCGCGGCTGTTTTGTGAGCAATGTTTTGTTCTAATCAGAAAGCATTTAAATCGACATAAATGTGTTTGTAGGATAGTTTAAGTGTTTTTTTTTTATCAGTCTGCGTTCATATTACTAGGAAGCTGCAATCTTATTATGCTTAAGAATTATATGTATTTTATTACTCATTTTATTACATATTTGCCCAGAAGAAACTAAGCTAGGCTAAATTTTACTTTAAAATGGTGAATTCTGTTGTTTAGTTGCTCTCTTTTACTGTGTTTCACTTTATCAGTGACTGCAACTAGAGTAATGAGAAGAACGTTTTATTTAATTTACCAAACATGGCTAATTTATAAAGGCCTTTGGGCCCAGTAGAAAGTCTTTAAAGTCAAGTATATAATTATAATATGGTGTTATTGATGTTTATGGTGGATTTAACCACAACAAACCACCTAAGATAACCACTTATGCATGTGGTTATCTAAATTTCCCTTTTAAAGAACCAAACAATAATCACCTGCCTTTGTCATTTGCATTGATTGATACATCTGATATAGACCAGTTCTACAATCTACCATCAGTACAATTTGAATTGATTTTTGTGTTTTGTTGGAGACGTTTTCCTCAGATTTTTGTCTGTTTGTTCTGTTCATCCAGCTGTCTGATGAAGAGAAGACTGCTGTCCTTCCAGCAGCAGGCGGGGAAGTTAACGAGCATCCAATCCGCCCCTCATGGAGCCGATGGAGATCTTTCAGATGGACAAAACTCAATGATAAATGACACGCATTTTCTCTCCACGCCTGGCTGACTTTTACACCAGATTATTGTGTTTACGACATTTACGTGCCGTCTGTTTGTAATAAACCAACTTAGTCTTTGTGTGGGATCCGCACACTAAAGGTTACCGTTGGGAGACGGAGATTTATCATGTTTGTCACTGACAGTGGGGAAACTTTGCTTCCTGAGTTCCTGAAGGCTCCAGCAGCGATGACCGATGTGTCGCCAGGCGGGTGATAACGGGATTTTCTGGGGATCCTCTGACGGTTCTGATAAGGTTTTCCGATCAACTCGAGGCCCTCTCTGGGGATTGATGCAACACAGTACAGATTAGCTAGTTTACTCACCGCATGAAAATTACACCTCACTGCAAAAACACAGAGTTTTACCAAGTATTTTAACCTCATATTGCACTTGAAATAAGACAAAACTAACTTACAAGTAACTTATCAGCAAGACAGGAGCTGGTTTTGTGTAAATAACTCCTTTATATTGATGAAAAAGTACTAGTTTAATTTGACTTGTAACATGGAGAAATTGTCTTGTTGTAAGGGAAATAATCACCAATGGAATTAGAACTGGGTTGCTAGGAGACAGGCTGGGCTTGGCTGGGGTTGCTAGGTGACAGGTTGGGGTTGCTAGGTAACAGCGCAGTGGAATTTTCCACCATTGGAACTAAATTTGCTTATAACAAGACAGTTTTCACAGTATAAGTGAAATAATCTGCCACTGAAACTTTAAATTTTTAATCAATATTAAGAAATTATTTGCTTAAAACAAGCTCCTACATCCTGCTGATAAGTTACTTGTAATTTCATGTGTACTAAGATATTTGCAAAGCTGACATTTATTATATATTTTTGATTAATCGCTTTCCAATAAAAAACATCCTTATTGACTTTAGGGCAGCATTTTAAGCATTTATGTGTTTTTTAAGGGGGTCAAGACTCGTATAAAAATCTGACGTAATATGATACTAAAGTCAAGGAAAAGCTCATCTGCACTTTCTGGCAGGATGTAATTTTCTGTCTTAATTAAAATAAAACCAAGTCACTACGGGGTAAAAACATAAAAATTAAATATAAAGAAAAGACTTTCTGTAATGTTCAGACTAACAGATAAAGTGTTTCAGGCATCAGACAAGGAGGCATAAGGCAGCTTTAATGTCAACACATTTTGACAAAAAACACTTTTGAGAACATTTCCCAATAATTAACTGCTTATACAGCAATTAGTTACATCAGAATCACATTTATAGTCTGCAGAGAAGAAGACATAACAGAAGTCAGCAAACAAAATGTTATTATTTCTGTAAACCTTTAGATGCTAAACGTAATTTAGTTTAGCTTCTATAGAGAGAAAATAAAAAATCAGGCCTTTTAGAACTTTTAAATTATGATACTTAACCTTTACTTTGACGTGTTTAAGATTTCTTTTGTTTGTAAAAACTTTTCAAAAAGTTTCCTTCCCCAATAAAAAGAAACTGAAAACTGGTTCTACATTTCCAACCTCAGTCAAAAATCACACAAAGCCTTTTTCTGTAAGAAACTTTCAAGGTTAAATGCTATCTGTTTACCTAAAATGAATATTGTCAGTGAAGCTTTTTGTTGTAAATCAATGAGGATGGCTGAGCTATGGTATTACCGCCAGCTTGTTGTCATGGTAACCTGTGCTCTAGTGTTTGAATTGACTTCCTGTAGTAGTTTAGCAGATAATACAAAATTTTCAGCTAAAATCTTTAGTATGTAGATACAAGAACTTTTCCAATGTCTGTGTTTGGGGAAAAATACAAGTTGAGATGAAAAATTCAAGATGGTCATAAAAAGAAATGTATTTTTTTAACAAAAGCTGGCAATATTTATAACAGATGACCATTTTTGGTGTCAAATCATACATAATTTGACCCATATAAATCATATTTAACAACACTTTTTTTGTAATTTTTTGATCTGGTTGTCATGGAAAATTAACTCACCAATTGGATGATTGTTTTTGGTATCAAATCATAGCTTACAAATGTTGAACCAAAGAAATTATTTTCTTGATTTTCCATTTCCTTTGTTTGGTGGATGTATTACAAAATGGCTGCCATGGTTGTAATGGAGAACATATGTAGATATAAAAATCAACGATAGCTACTGCCAGTGGTGGGCACAGCTAACCAAAACGTTAGATTCATTAGCCACTAATTCACAAAATAAGAAGTTTAGCTATGCTAGCGCTAAATTGCTAAACACATAAAGATAATATCAGAAGCTAACACTAAACCGCTAACCACAAAACACTGTTTAGCAGTTTAGCTAAACCGCTAAACACAGCTAATTAGCTAATTAATTCTAATCAGCTAATTAGTATTAGCTACTTAGTGGATTAGTTAATTCTAGTCCACTAAATATAGCAGAAGATAACGCTAACCATTAAGACACAAGAGCTTATTCAGGTCATTTTAGATAATAATAATAAAAAACGTTTCTGAGTTATTTGTAGCAAATTTTCAACTTTCAAAACTCAAAAATTTCCAAATATTTCTAGAAAAGTTTTGAGATTAATCTCAATTTCTGAGATTTTTTCTTGTAAATTTTCAAAATCATTTTGAAATCCTTCCAGTTGAGATCTGGTGTGAGACTCTCAATCAGAAAACTCATCGATTTCTGATTTTGACATATTATCATTTTAAAGTTGTCAATAGGACGACCAAAGTTGAAAAATATGACGACATATGAGGTAATTGAGATAGGCTATGCTTTTTTAATAACTGGTTGAAACCGGCAGCCATCTTTAATTTGAAGTGGCTAATGGGAAATAATGACAACATGAGGGGTGAGCATGCTAAGTGTTTCCACACCTGAAATGTTTTTAGAGTAATATGCTACTTGTTCTTTTCTGTTGCGTTAAAGGAAAGGAAAAAAACAGAAGGTTTATATTTGGTTTTGTAGATGTAAGTTTGAAAAATGTAACCTATTTTTTTGGCGTGTTCTCCACTCAAGCAGAAATGATGGAGGTTCATGAGGCAAATTTGTGAAGCTACCTTAAGATCCAGACCCTCCGGTTCTCTTAATTTGATTTCCACACCAATATTTTGTGCGTTTTCCAGTCCAGCTTTGTTTACCAGAAGCATTTTGTGGAGAGAAAAAAGGAGCTGACACAGACGGAAACAGAAACTACATTTGTTTCTGTTCTCCTTTTTGATGTTGAGTCAATAGAAAAATGTCTCAAAAGTTGCAATGTTGAGAGAAAAAGCTGCTAAGTTAGCAACAGAACAATACATTTCTGTTTTTCGATAGCATGCATACCCATTTTTCTCCATTTTATGCACAGCACAGCCTTTGTGTTCTTTTATTTATAAATTTTCACTCAGATATTTTTCCTTTCGTTTCTGTTAGATCCAGACTTTTGGGATTCTATAGATATAAAATACAAAACAGTGACTCTTTTCATTTGCATTATGGATTTGTGAATAATTTTATTGCTCAGAGACACAAACTTGCAGCTCAGAGATGTTGATGCGCTTTTTAGAAAAATGTTTTCTCCTTTTAACAAAACACTTCATACTGAATGAATGTCGATGCTCCCAGAGGTTTCTGCTCTCTAATCTAAATATTTTCTTTGAATATTTTCAGTTTGGCTTCATCAGTTTTCTTTTTTTGCTTGTTGGAAGCGTTAACCAGAAAAGCCTTTGCTACTTTTCCTGCAGCTAAAAGAGCCAGAGATTTTGTTTTCCTTCACTCAGCCAACTTGACACCAACGACATTTATGATAAATCTCATTCCTCAGTGTTTTACTCTACGCCTACATTCATCCCTTGACACTTCATTTAATGCCAGGAAGTGGAGCTGTTTAAATATTCCACTGTAAAACAGGAAAATGCTTTCATACATCAGAATTCCCGCCATTTTTCATTATGAAAATATTTTCCATCTTGTATTTATTCTGACTTTGAATTCAGGTCAAAACATGACGATTCTTAAAATATTTTCTGTCATTTCAATTTATTTTGAGGAAAGACACATTTGATTAAAAACTGGATATGAAAAGAAGAAAAAAGAAAATATATTTGTTAACCATATTGAATAAAATAATATAAAATAAATAAAACACATTATTTAGTTACATCTTTTTATCATTTTGGTAGTTAGTTGTTTCTAATATAAATTTAAATATATTTAGTAATTTATAAGACATGTTTTATTTTTAATTCTCTGGTTTTATTAGTTTTTTCTCTACATAATTGGAGTAGATTTAAATTAATATTTAGACATTTTAAGGAAGATTCAACAAAATGCGTCTGGGAAAGTTTAGTAAAATAGTTTAGAAATTTATGTGCAACAGCAGCAAAGTAAGATTTTTTAAAAGAAAGAAAGAATAAAGTAGAAAAAGGGCAAAATTTCAAAAATAAATAGTTTAGTGATAAAAGTTAGTAGTTTTAAGTTCAAATTAGTTTGTTTTTGAAGTGCAAAATGTGTTTTTGAAGGATAGTTGAGTAAAGAAAACATAAGAAATTGTAGAAGTTTCCTGCAATCTGGAGACTTTAGAAAAAACCAAACTATTCTCTCTCTTTAAAAATATTTCGCTGCACTCGTTGTTTCACATCTACTTTATTATTGTTTCCATTTGAGCTCAAACTGACACATTAAAACTCAATTATCTGGAAACAGCAGCTCACAGTCAGGCCTTGTGTGAAACATTTTCTGTTTTTATTATTAGACATTATTTTTATTTTAATTTACGAACCTTATGTTTCATCTGCATGATGCCATGTGTGGTTTGTGGGAACAAGAGGAAGATGATTGATTCAAACATTACAAACAGATTGGTATTTTTAATGCTCTTCTTCTTCTTCTGCACCACATTGACAGAATAAATGCCGTGAAACTCGAGCAGAATGGTGAAAATGGAAAACACCCTTCAGTTTGAGTTTCTTTTTTGTTTTTTCTGCTCGGCTCCATCTGTAGAAAGCGCATGCAGAGATGGATCCTGCAGCATTCATTAGTCCATGACTGAGAGTACATGCTTCTGCTAATGGCAGGGAAACGAAGCCCTGGGCTCATCTCGCTGTCACCCACTTTAAGATCTGCTGATTTAGCTTCTTCTGCCAATGTTTCCCTGTTTTTATTATTTTTTCTCCTCTCTTTCTCTCTCTCCAGGTATGGAGCGGCCGAAGAAGCGTCTCTATTCTGGGGGTAAATCAACGATAAGCTGCTCAGGGACTTTAGATCACCTTCAACGGGTTTTATGCAAATCTGCCCTAAAGAAACCATCTTTACAAACGCACCTTACTGCCATCACATTTCCAGCTGAGACATTCTGGTGCATTCAAGGTTTGAACAAATTGGCCAGCAACACTTCACACCATGTTACAAAATATAGTGCTTTGCACAAACATTAAATTGCCCCAGAAGTTTATTATATTTTCCTTCCCAGCAGCCAGACTTGCTTAGTGTTTAAAAATAGTTCAGATCAGGAGTTCTTCAGGTCTTGAAGGCCAGTCAGACTTTACTTTTCTTCTCTTTTCATTTCTGGTTTTATTTAATACTGTGACATAACTGCAAGGCTCTGATGAAGGTTTTATATTTGGTTTTTAACTTCTGTTAAAAACTAAATAATTTATTTTACAGAAGAAGTCAGAGTTCTGATTAATAATCAGAATTCTTAGATTAACAACTAATTCTGAGATTAAAGTCAGACTTTGATTTTAAAAAGGTCAGTATTTTGATTAAAGTCAGAATTCTGATTAATAAAAGTCAGAATTCGTAAATTAACGTCCAAATTCTGAGATTAAAGACAGAATTATGAGAATAAAGTCACACATTTGCTTTTAAAAAATTCATAATTCTGTGATTAAAGTCATACTTATTAGATTAACGACTAATTCTGAGATTAAAGTCAGACTTCTGATTTTTTTTAAATGTAATTTTTTGATTAAAGTCACTATTCTGAGTTTAAACAGTCCAAATTGTTAGATTAAAGTTAATAAAAGTCAGAATTTGTCAATTAAAGTCAAGCTTTTGATTTTAAAAAATCCCAAATTCTGAGATTAAATACAAAATTCTGAGATTAAAAACAGAATTATGAGGTTAAAGTCAGGCTTCTGATTTTAAGAATCAGAAGTCCAAAATTCTGAGATTAAAGTGAGGATTCAGATTAATAAAAGTCAGAATTCTAAGTTTAAAAAATCAGAATTTTCAAATTAAATCAGAATTCTTAGATTAAAGTCAGAATTTTTCTAGGCTTCAGGGGTAAGAAAGTAAGGAATGTCTTTGTATGTATCGGGACCTTGAGATAATAAAACTGCACCAAAAGCAAACAAAAGCATCTGCTGGAAATATTTTACAGCTTTGAAATGTCTGATGCAAGGAGCTGGGCTCTCAATTTCAGAAAATCTGTTCCTAGAAAAACGGCTCTGAGCTACTAAGAAAATCTGTATAATCACAAGGACTTAACGAATGCTAACGGAGTCGAGCTACTTTGACAAGCTACGTCCTTGAACACAAGGAAGAAGTTTCACAAGAACATTTCCCAGTAACAAAAAGTTTCTAATTCTTAGGAAGATTTGAATAAACACCAAATGCTTTCAGAGACTGGAGAAGATTACTCAAACTTGCATAATGTGAAAAATGTTTAGTTTCTGCTATTGGAGCGTGTTTCCACAGACTTTTGTTGCAGTTTGAAGGGCTTTTGTCTCGTATTTAGCATAATATTGTGGAAAGTTTTTGCTCATTTCCTTTCACTCACCTGAACTTGAGTGACATCACACTGCAAAAAACACAAAATCTGACCTAGTTTTCTTTTTGTCTAGCTTCTAATCTAGTGCAAACATCTTGGAAATAAGATAAAACTAACTCAAAAGTATCAGGAAGATATAGGAGCTTGTTTTAAGTACCGTATTTTCCGCACTATAAGACGCACCGGATTATAAGGCGCATCTTCAATGAATGGCCTATTTTAAAACTTTTTTCATATATAAGGCGCACCCCATTATAAGGCGCATAGAATAGACGCTACAGTAGAGGCTGGAGTTACATTATGCATCCACTAGATGGAGCTGCACTACAGGGAATATCAACAAAACAGTCCGACTCCGGTCGTTAGGAGAGCCTCCTGCGATTGGGCCGGGGCGTGGCCGGACGATGGTCACCCTTCTCCGTTCTCGCACAGCATGTTGGTGGAGAAAGTGGTGCTAAATTACCTGCAGACGACCTGATTATAGACGGTTGGTAGGTAGATAGGTCAGTCAAACTTTATTAACAAACCAGCGTTCTGACAACTATCCCAGCATGCACCGCGCGCTTCTTCTTGTACGGGCGAAAATTAAGTCGGCGGCTGCTTACCGTAATTGCTAGACATGTTTTGGCTCAATATTGGTCCATATATAAGGCGCACCGGATTATAAGGCGCACTGTCGGCTTTTGAGGAAATTTAAGGTTTTTAGGTGCGCCTTATAGTGCGGAAAATACGGTAAATAGTTCCTTGATATTGATGTAAAAGTTCTAGTTGCATTGACAGATTATCTTAAAACATGGGAAAAATGTCTTGTTATAAGAGAAATAATCTGCCAATGAAAGTAAAACTGGGTTGCTAGGCGACAGGATGGACGTGGCTGGGGTTGCTAGGTAACAGCGCAGTGGAACATTCAACCAATGGAACTATAACGTTTTCGTCAATATTAAGGAATTATTTACTTAAAACAAGCTCATTCGCTGTTGGGTAGCCTTCTCGTTAGCGTAGCTGTGAGTTTGGCCGCCGCCTCCCACTTTATGATTTGTCGTCTCTTCAAACTTAGTTAAGACAAAATTGTGCCCAAATTCAGAGGCTGCATCCTTCGAAGGCCGATTACGTCACAACAAAGCGATGAAGGAGGTTCAAATTTGAAAGCAAAAGCATCCGACAATCTGGTTTATCCTTCACAGTCCAGCCTATTCACAGATTCACTGTGGGTCCAATTGGAGAGTTTTGTTTAATGGAGGACAAATCTGGAGGGAGAAAATTATTAATATTGGGTTTAAACAGAAGTATATTAAAATATGGTGATTAAAAAATTTAAATCTTAAAGTGAGAGGGCTCTTATAATTTGAATCAATGTATTTATTTGTATAAAATATGGTGGAGAACTAGGGCCAAAAATAAAAAATAAAGTCTAAATAACAACAGACTAAATTTGTTATATGAAAATAAAGTCATTATTTTAAGAGTAAAGTCAATATTATGAGAAGAAAGTTATAATATATGACTTTCTCGTACAACTTTATTCTCTGATTTAATTATTTTTATTGTAACAATTAAATCATAATATGAGAATAAAGTAAGATGTACAAGAATGAATTCAAAATAATACGAGAATAGAGCCAATACATGTAATAATTTAAAAAATAAACTCAATGTTACCATAACAAGGTGGTAATATTTTCCTTCTTTATTCTCAAATTATTTTGACTGTGTCGTCTGAGTTTATTCTCTTAATTTTATGAGTTTATTGTTGCAATTTTAGCATTTTTATTTTCTTACCATGGCCTCCATCGTAATAAAATGTTTGTAAAATACAAAGAAAACTGATTTAAATAAAATATTAAATAAGAAAAATGAGATAGCAGTCTTCATTTTTGCCAGTTTTATTTTTTTGGTTTGGCCACGGTTGCTAGGCAACAGGTCCAGGTTATAGGTGGGAATAAATCTGAAGGCCAGACTTTCCAATTTAATACCTGAACTCATTGAATCTCCTCAGATAGAAAAAGGAGCTGAAATTATTCTGTAAAGTTTTGAAAAAAAAAAAAAGTCTTAGACAAACCAAATCAAATAATAACAAAAAGAAAACAACTAACACAGTACATAAAAGATAGGAAGGAAAAAATAATTTTCATTTGGCTCCTTTAATTATTGGTTGTCATTAAAACATGTCAAACCGAAAAATTAATCCGTCAAATCACTATTTTTGCAGCTACCGTTTTTAGAAGCCGATCAGTAGGGCGAACCAACCACATGGCTGCTTTCCCTGCACATCTATTTTTATTTCACTGCCTTTCAAAGCACAACGTGAAAAGGTATTTCCAGTCTGCTTGATGAACAGCAACACCTGTTAGCCAAACCCACTCCTTTGGCAGAGAAAACGCAACAGCATGGAGGGGAGCGATGGCTGGCTTCATTCACCACGCAGCAGAAACTCAATAAAAACTCTCTGAAGTCGTCTTCTTTTCATCGTCTGAACAACTTTTTATTCTTTACAGGGACAAATTACTTTAATGAGAGAATAAAGCAACAAAACAACAATCGAGTTTGGACGGATGCAGCTAAAAGTGCCAAGAATCAGAGATGATTACGTGAGTTTTGCTGTTGAGTCACAAAAACAAAGACTCAAGTCTCATTAACAATCTTTATCTCAGGAGAAAGTAAGCCAGTGAGCATAAATAAACTTAATAAATGATTATTGTCTCTTATAAATTATGAATATTGGATCATAGCAGCCTCTCATGAAGACTTGAACTTGCCCCTCAAAGATTTAAACTCACTCCTCAAAGGCTTGAGACTTGACTTGGAGTTAAGACTTAGCATGAACCTACTCTTCAACCACCTGACTTGAAGTTGCTCCCAAAAAAACTTTGTCCCTGTAAGACTTGTTCCATGACTTGAACTTTAAAGAGTTTGTATGTGACTTAAGCTTGTACCTGAAAAGACTTGAGATGTTACTTAGACTTTCCCCTAAAAGACATAAATTGGTCTCGCTCCTTAAAGACTTGAAACATGACGTGGACTTGGCTTATAAACAGTTTATGCGTGACTTGTACTTTCCCTGCACAGACTGGAAACATAACTTTGACTTGTCCCTGACAGACAGGACTTGTAATCACCCTTTAACGACTTGGAACATGACTTGGGTTTAAGACTTGACTTGAACTTGTCCCCCAAAAAACCTGACTAGGTTTGGACTTGCTTCTTAAAGACTTGTTCCATGACTTGGACTTTAAAGAGTTTGTAAGTGAATTGAATATGTTCCTGAAAAGACTTGAGACGTAACTTTGACTTGCCCCTTAAAGACATGAATTGACTTGTCCCTTAAAGTCTTGAAACATAACTTGGACTTGGCTTAAACATATTTAACTGTGACTTGGACATTCCCTGAAGTCATTACTTTGACTTGTCCATAAAAGACATGACTTGAACTTACCTCTTAAAGACTAGCTTAATGACTTGGGCTTAAGACTTGACTTGAACTTGGACCCAAAAAGCCTGACTGTACTTTGACTTGCTCCTTAAAAACTGGCTCCATGACTTGCACTTGGCCTATACAGGATTTCTATGTGACTTGGACATGTACCTGAAAAGACTTGACATTATTTGACTTGCCCCTAAAAGACTTGACTTGGACTTGTAAACAAGTATTGGTCAACATCTCTGCAAAGAATATCATCAGAATATTTGGGAATTTTTTTATTGCTCACTAACATTTTTGTAAAGAAAATGCGACGCAGAATAATAAAACATATTCTACTTTTTTGTGTTGGCAAGTCATCCCTCAGATCTAGATTTTAGTAATGGATGTGCATGTAGGGACAAATAGCTCTGCAGAAACTAGACCAGTTGTATCATAAGTATGATCAGCAGATCAATACTCTAAGCATTACTGTGTGTTAGCTCAAGGTTGTTTCATTTTTCAAGGTCATCTGTGATGCAATAATTCAATTATCCTGGATGGATAATGTATTCTGTGGAGTCCAAAGTGACAGAAAGTGTCTGTTGTGGACTATATAGGAGTTTGAACAAAACCTGAGCTGTACAGAAAAATCGTTGCTTCCTTTGTTGTACAAACAATCCTGGGTGCTGCTGCAGTGGCAGGCGCTGAAGTCTGGTAACACAGATAATGGGCTGGCAGCGAGACTCTGCAGGCATCACACCGCAGCTGTTATCCTCGTAGCGTTCTGTGTTTATGCATCTCCTGAGAAACTCGGCAAGGTCTCACATTCAAGGTAGACCGGCCAGGTGCCGTTCACAGGGCTGAAAGTGTGAACGCTGAGGCTGCAGAGGGATGGAAGTTGTTTCAGCTCCAGTTGTGGAGTTACTGGAGCAAAGTCTAGACAGATTGGCTCTGCGGTCTGCGCTCCATCTTTCAAAAACGTTGGATCTGATTTGATTGCATTAGCATTTTTTGTGTAGCTCTGGTCAATGAACTGAAGGGATTGTGTATTTTGTTGATAGGAGCTGAGAGGATCAGAGTGCTTATTAGGACTGGTGGTTGTTTGTTTTCGTCGGATAACTTTACCTCTCCCTAACGAGGCTTTGCTTTGATAGCGTCACTCTGTGTTCCCACTAAACCGTGTTCAGGGTCACATGAGTCTGTTTCAGCAGGAGAACACCTTGGACAGGTCATTAGTCTGACTCAGGGCCAGCACACACTAACACAACCGACTGTCTCTTACTTGTATTTACGTCGTCCGTCACACTTATCGGCCCCCCATGGGGAGCAAACGACTAAGGTTCTGTTTACATGACAATGCTGGGACAGTAAAACACAAATGTTTTGCCTCTTAACATGGTAACAGTTTTTGTTTTTTTTGATAGAAAGTCACGTATAAATGTGTGCAAAGGTTTGTCGATATTCTGTTTGTTATTAAACACAGTTTTGTATATGTGGTGTTTCCATGGATTAAGAAAAGCAATTAAAATTACACCTGAATAAGTCCTTAAGAAAAAATGTAGCGCCATGATCGTCCTACCACTTCCTGTCGTCTTCTTCTTCGCCTTTTCCAGCAGTAGTAACATCCGGTTGTTGATCACATGAAGATCTGCTGTACTTGATTAGCATGTTCTTTTGTCTTTCCCATGGAGAACAGAGGTTAAGAGACATGATATCCTGTGTTACATCATATTTATTCCCTTTGGAAATGGGATGTTATGTTGCTGTAATAAAGGCAGACCGCCTCACACTGTCAGATGTTTGAACACATTTTGCTGCTTTAATCTAACATGGCAGCTACACTGTGAGGTCGGTTCTGCCTCCTATTCTCACATCTTATTACATAAACTCATTTTTGATTTATTTATGCTTCCTGCTGCCTCTTTGACACCTGATTAGTTGTGATCATTCGCTTTTAGCTCCTCTCTCTGACTACTTCATCTTGTGTGACCTCCGTCTGCAGATTGAAGTTTCGGATCCTTCAGATTTTTTCCGTCTTTGGTGCTGTGTGCTTGAATCCCCACTTCAGAGGAGTCATCACAGGAGGAGGAACAGAGATCAAAATGTGAACTCCTTCCTGCAGTGGCCCTCAGCTTGAAATGCTTTGCTGTTTTGGCAGGAGGCAGTCATCCTCAGCCAAGAAATCCACCGACTTAAGCCGCGCCCGCCATCTTCTCACAGCTTCTGGGAGTTCCTCTGTCCTTTTTTCTTACTTTTAAAATGAAACGCAACAAGATCGTATGCATGTTCTGCCTATCTCAACTGATTATTTTATTGCTCATAAATCAATCTCTCCAAATGGCAAAAGTGAAAAATTTCTAATAGCTAACTTTGATATGCAGTTAAGCACATAAATATTTATGTTGCTACTGGTGAAAACCACGAAGAAGATGACAGGAAGTAGAGGAAGATTGTGCGACATGGTCTTTAAAGACTTATTGTGCAAACAAACTTATTTATATGTAATTTTTATTGCATTTTTAATGGGAACAACTCAATTTTTGGCACACATTTGTAATGGGAACGCAGCTTCTGTTTCCACATTCAATCATTATCTGGTAATCTAAAGAATTTAGTCTCTTAATAGGACAAGATTTGTCACAACATGCTGTATGATGGATTATTTTAAAGCTATTTAGATTTCTAAATGAAACAGAAACATTACATAAACTCTTCCGTCAAACTCTCATGTTAAAAAATGGAGTAATATCAACATTTAAAGCTCTTTGGCTCCTCGTGTTTTGAAATATGTTCTTCTAAATGCTTGGATAAGAGTTTGGTTTGACTACATCTCTTGCTTTCAAGGCCAGTTGAAGCGGCCCGTGAAACGACAGTTCAATAGGTTTACATCTGAGGAGTGTGTGCTTCACTACAGTATGATCCCTGCATCTACAGAAAGGCCTTTTTTTGGTTTTTGTTTCATGTCTGAGCAGCTGAGGGGGAGCTCTGAAGTGCAGGTTAGCAAGCCTAATGTTTGTTCAACAGTACCATCCAAGAGAACAAAGCTCTCCTGGAGGCTGCAGCCTGCACCTCTGCCAATCACCGGTGACAGGCAGAAACTGATTCCGCCCCACTGCCCACAGATGCACCTTCTTTCTGTCACCGCAGGGATTATGCTTTTATCATTTGCATGCGTGCAGGTGAGCCTGCTGCATTAGTATGCATTTATCCATAAGCTTCAAGCGTGATATGAAGCAGTATGGACTCCTCGCATGTTATTGTTTACATCCGGTAATTTCGCGCACAACCCTGGAGGGGAAAAAGACGATTTCATTACATGCTATTCATAGCCGCGCTGCCGCGGTAGAACAACTCCGTTAACAAAGTTAAAGCTTTAGATGTATTATTAAAGGGAAAGGGAAAAATAACGTAGAAAAACCGTTAAAGAACACCTGAAAAATATTTTTTTCTCGCTCTCTGTCGGCTGCGCTACACGCAGACTCGTTGCCATAGCAACTGACAACAACCCCACTGTGTGTTTCAGGATTCAACACCAAAAACAAACATTTTTCACAGAAAGAATATAACATTCAGTCCGTTACAGTATTATGTTTTGTCAAAGTCAAGCTAGTATAACTGAACTACTTCTCTCTCCCTGGCTGTTTTTTCTTAATTAAAACTTTTTCCTTACCTTATCTAGTTGTTGTAGAGTTGACATTTACATTTACTACTATATGCAGTACATTGTACAACTTATATTATATATAAATATGTATTATATATTTAAGATTTAGTGCTATATTGACAACTTGCAGCTAAAACTAATGCTAGTCATCATGAGTGTGATGCACCTACAAATGCCACCACATTATTTTGGTTGTTTTATAATTTTTAAATATTTTCATGAATAATTTATTCTATTTTTTTTTTTCCAAAAATGAAGAAATTATATTTCGTTTGCATTTCGGCACGTTAATCTGCCTGCATTTTTAGCGCTTTCCTGAGGTTGGGATGGGAGCAGTTGAGGAGATGCAGGAACCTTTGTTTGGGGGACGTTGCTTCCGTGTTGGTTTTGGGGCGGACTTCCGGTTTGCTTCACGCAATCTGGATGCTAACGGCAGCGCTTCGGTCGTCGCTATTGACTCCTATTTTATTGTTCTTCAGGTCAGTACACGGTAAAAACACACCAAAACTACTTTGTAAGATATTTACCTCTTATTTGACCAGTATATAGCTCTGTGTTTCGGTTTCTATGTACCTTTCTGCCAATAGTTGGCAGTTTTATCAGACGAGGGTAAATTTGGTATAATGCCAACCCGTGCTGGGTCCCGCGAGGGAAGGCGGTAAGAAGGCCGTGATATTTTACTGACTCTGGGTTTTAGGAGTTTTATTTTGAATAATATTCAGTGCAAGTTGCTTGTTGATCCATAAAGTAACTCAAAGCATGAGAGTAAAGTGAGTCCAGCCAAAGTTAAAGGTATAAAAACTATTCTTTTTCATGAAGTGTGGGAATTGAGTTTAAAGTTGAAACTATTTTTTTTATCGGTATTCAGTTAAAATCGGTGTACAGTACATTTTGGTGCTTATGCTAATTAGTATACAGTTAAGTGCAGTTGATTTATCCCTTTTGATACACTACACCTTGGTTGTCTTCAGCTAAGTGAAGGATGGAAATATGAATGTGTGAAGTTAGTACTTGTGAGAAAAGTGAACCATGTTTATAAGTCAATGGCAATGTAAAACATTAATATTGTACACTGTGAAAGGTTTGTTTAACAAACAAATGAGACTCAATCTGGAGCAGCACTTTGGTCATCATTGCTGACTCCTATTTTATTATCCTTCAGATTGGGCTCATCACTGTTACAGCAGTCCTGACACTGATAAAAGTCCTAAAACAATGTGATGCCTCAAACAAAGTTTGAGTCGAATTTACTGCTTCCCAGAATCCTTTTGGGATCATTTATTAGCAAAGATCGACTGATATGAGTTATTAGAAGACTGTCCACGTTCAATTACGAAGAAATTATGGTCAGTGTGGCAGAAAATGCAACCTTAAGCTTGTTTTGGACACATAATTCAGGCTCTTTCCATTTAACTTGCTGCCACATTTCCCTTCCCCTGTCGTTCACAGCATGCTGGTTGGCAAGGTTGACGCAGGCGTCCTTCCAGAAAAAGTAGATCTCTCCAAACGAGACCCTCCCCACAAGCTACAAACTGCGGCCAAAAGGTTTCTGCCCTCCTGGTCCAAAACAAAGACAAAAACAAAGCAGTAAGTTCCAAAAGTGGCTCAGAGTCAGCGCTTAGGTAGTTTCTCTTCCAAATACAAGGAAAACACATCAGGACACATATAAAACATTAAAAACACACAGAAATGCATGCATCATCCATTTTCTGTAGATTACGTTTCCCCTTTAGTGAGGACGCTGGAGGATTCACAGCTGGACTCGTTTTAGCTTCAACTTAGAGAGACAAAACAAAGGAAACAAGGATAAAGATTCATTATTTTATCTCAAATGTTTAAATTGCAGGAGGCAGCAGGAGTAGAAATCATTTTCACCTGACTGGAAAATGATTTAGAAAAGTCTCTTGAGTTATTATTAGGCAGCTTGACTTCTGGTTATTTATTTTTTTTAAAAATTGACCTTTTCCTCATTTTGTTGAGTTACAACCTCAAAATTAATATTTAATCTGGAATTTATGTGTCTGTAGTTTGTGGAACCACCTTTTGCTTTAAATTTTTGCCTATTTTTTCTTTGTGAAATTGCTCAGGTTTGGATGAAGAGTGTCTGTGAACATCAGTTTGAAACACATTCTTAGCTGGATCTATGTCTGGACTTTGACTGGGCCATCCATGTTCCCAAGTAACTGTGACCAGATTCATTAACACTTAGCTGTATTTCCTCCTTACAAAAGGTAGCAACTGCTACCAGTAATTTTTTTACTGTTCTTTAACGTAGAAAAAAACAAATGCTTCTGTAGCTGCGTATTCATCACAGAATGTTCACAAAATTATGTCAATATTCTGATAATGTCGAAACCCCCCCACAATTTTGTAATTATATTGTTCCCATTAAAAAAGAAACTCAATTAGAATCAAATTGTTGACGGGATAGGACATTAAAGAACACGCTGAACCAGGATCCTCCAACTACTTCCTGTCATTTTCTTCTTCATGGTTTCTGCCAGTAGTAACAGCCGGTTGTTGATCATGTGACTCATATGATGCGTCATAAAAGTGTTTCCCCTACAGTTTGTGAAATAAACCAATACTGATTCAGCCAAACAAAAAACATCTCTGTTTTTAAAAATGAAACAAATTTATTTCTAAAGTGTTAGATTTATGCAGTCACTGGAAACAGTTTATTTTGTTTTGTGTTTTTTCTGTCTTCTCAAACCCGCAGCTGGTCATTCACACTGAGAATGATTCTGGTTCTAGATTTCTTCCTGTTGAAGAAAAGTGTTCCTTCCCACTGTCGCTACATGCTTGCTCGGTATAAGGGATTGCTGCAATGAAAATGACTCAGTGCAAGTGACCGGCTACTGTTCAAACAAATATATCAATGATGTGAAGTTATCTACTGTGTTTCTTATCCAACTGAACTTGATTGCATTAATAACAAGTATCCAACTATATTTGAAATTTATCTTTATCGAATTGGATTGAATTGAATTGCCACAATAATCAATAAATCAATTTATCACATAATAAACTAAAACAAATTATTTCCATTGGCATGATTCGTTGTTTCTCTTTTTCTACCAATGATAAAAGTTTTCAGTTTGGTACTTTTGTCTCAACAGGCCTTTTTTTTTTTGAAGGACAGTTTTGTTTACAAAGACTTAGTGATTATTTTTATTTGTTGTTTTGTTCGTTTATTTTTAATATTTAGAATGTCTTCCATTTCAGTGTTAAATGTTCATTAAAATGTAAAGTTTACCGATATTTTTGGAACATTCTCCTGCAGTATTATTTTGCCATTAAATTACTTAAAAATGGTCTCGAAACAACAGTATTGTTTATCTCTATAATTTCTTGAACAATTTGTTATGTAATATAATTTTACATGATAACATTTTTTTTTTTGCACTTCAGTTTTGTCTCTTGAAAAACAAACAAATTTCTTTGTCGTCGGGTGTTTGCTTGGCGAAGTCTTCTGGTTTGTGTTTCCAGACTGAGCTGCTGAAATCTAAAAATTCCCTCACTGCTTAGAAAATGTAATCAAGGCTGAGAAGGATGTTAACGAAGGGGCAATCACAGGGTGAGTGCATTTTGTTGTCAGGGCTCTCTCTCTGTGGTACTGACATAGCCGGAGTGAACAATTTAACACAACCCTTTTTAATGTATCCTACTATTCTCTACTTGATTATGGGCGACAGTTTGACTAAGAAGACAGTAAAACATATACATGGAAATGGGAGAGAAGGAGTCGCATGAATGATGCATGCATACAAGTGAAGTAGTGGGTATGGAGTTGTTTACCCCGTCCACGTTTCAGTGTTTGTTGGTGCTGTTTGAGAGAATGAAAAACAAGGGAGCAGATTTATTCCAAATGAAGTTTTGAGAGCATTGATTTGTCAAAGCCCACAACATGACAAAGCACTCAGGCCTCATTACTTTTTAAAGCGATGAGATCCTGCGCTCCGCCAGAGCAGAAGTGCCACACAAGGCTCTGTTGCGGATATTTGTCGGGAGTTTTGTTTCGGAAAGTTTTGCTGGTGAAATCTCACAGACGACAGTTTGAAGGACCGTCTACCAATTGTAAAGCGCGACTGATTAACATTGTATTGCCCAAAGGTGTGTGTGTGTGCGCGCGTGTGTGTGTTGCAGAGTGTTAAAGTGGAAGTACGGCAGAGCCGAAGAGGCAGAGACTTCCCCTACAGCCTGATACTTTGTTTAGAAACTTTGACGATTGAAAAGATTTAAACTGCATCGAAAAAACACAATTTTCTCCAAACTATCTAACATGAGGTCAGGGTTTCTTTTACTTTCTCTGGATAACCACTCTTCATACTAAAGTATTTATAAAAAAATATAATTTTTGTTTTATAAAAATATCTTAATTATGAATATTTAATAATTTTAAGCATTATTAATAAGTACTATTTTGCATCCAAATTCAGATTTGTAGGCTGATTATGTCATAACGCATCCAAATTCGAAGACTCCTTCAAAGGCTCCTCCTTTTCCCCAGATTTGAAGGATGGGTCCGGTGTATCCTTCACTGCCCACCATATCCCATGATTCATTGCGGGTCCAAACCGGGCGTTCAGGCAAAGCAGCAATGACGGTGAAGAGCGGCAAATTGTTTAGCTATGTTTCACTTTAAGTGACACAGCATGATTTTTACAACGTTTTTAGGTGAGAATGAAGTGTGTAAATCTCAAATATCTGCTCGGTTTACCATGACCTAATTGCAAAATTGCTGCGACGTTTTTGGACATGTCCTGCTGTATTAACGGCCAGCTCCCTCAGCAGCTGTCAGCTGGCTGGGAGCTCCAGGTTCAGCATCAGTTTGTGTGTAATTAATCTGTATAATGTTTCACTTGGGGAAAAAATAAAGATTTTCAGTAAAATTAAATTTTTTTGTTTGAGTTTGTGGGTTTAAATCCCAACCAGAAGTATTTGCTCATGGAGTTTATCTTTAAATTTAACGAATCCGATCAGATTCTGATGTAGTTTTGTCATTTGTATTTTTCTAGAGTATTTCCGTGTGTTGTTTTATCACCAGTGTAAACAATGTTGAATTATTGCATGAATTATGCATAACTTTCATTTATTTTCCGTTACTCTGGATTTTTCTACATGGTTGGACAGTTTTTCCATGTGGACCTCTATTAATATGACAAGCGTGTTTCCTCTCACCGGTCGTGTCAAAAACAAATCAATTTCCCCGGCCGTAAAACGGCATAAATCAAACCGGTAACAGCTGCCTTTCAGCCGCCGTGCAGACGCGTTGGGAGGAGGGGATGTTCGAACCTGCGTCTCTTTCTCTCTCTCTGCTGTGACAGAATCTGACTCTGACATCAGGGCTGCGGCTCGTCCTCCGTAGCATGCTTGTGTTTATGTTTTTCTCCTTTCATCCGCTCCACTCTGGGGATTTCATGATGCACGAGAGCAGCTCAAGAGAGAGAGAGGGAACTGCATTTGAAGTCTCATCATCCTCCAGCCCTCGCAGGACTCTATTCAGAATTAGATGACATTAAATATTTCACTATCACTTCCACCGCTATTGACACTGATTTATAGCTCACAGGGCATCATGACACACTGCTTGTTTAATATTCTTCCAGTTAATTTGGTACTCCCTGCTGTATTAGACTGTGTCAGTCATAAACCATGAGCAGGAACGTCCAGGGAGAAATAGCTGGTTAGTTCAGAAAAGGCAGTACTCAAAGCGGCAGGGATCTCAAAACAACCCTCAGGCTAAAAAATTAATTTTTAAAGGGAAATTATTGTGTAAAATAAATTTTTTAGCTTTACATTGCGTTATAATGTTATTCCCACATTAAAAACATACCTGGAGTGTCTCTTTGATTCTTTCATGGAAGCTTAATCTCCATGGCAACCACTGAGCAGTGCAAAAAGCCTGGGTGGACCTAGCCCCGCCTTCAGGTCGCAGCTCCTCCTCACAGCTGCAGTTTCTAAGCTGAAACTCCTTCAGACTAGCCAGCAGCAATTAGCAAACACCTGGTTGAACTACAAAACTGCTGATGTCATTATACAATCTACTATTCAGAGCAACGCTGGTAAAAATGCACTGCATTATCAAATTAAAAGATATATATGTTTTTGTACCATACACCACAATGGATCAAGATTTTAAGTGGTAATAAATTTGGCTTTGATTAAATAAAAAATGTCAATCTGCTTCAGACACCTGTAATATTTGAATCCTGCTTTTTTGTTTTTATCTAATACTTTGTTCTTTTATTTGGTTTTTAGACAAAAAAAGTATTATTTATGCAGATTTGGATAGCAACTGGTTACATTTACTTGAATAACTTTAAAAAAAAGTCAGTTTAGGAGAATTTTTTACCAGACTGTACTTGAGTAATTTTATTATGCAGTATCTCTACTCTTTCTTGAGTACAGTTTCTGTCCCCCACCCCCTCCGAATAAAAAACAAACAAAACTTTACCAGACACAAACCTGCAGTTTTTAAGTTTTTTTATTGAAAGAAACGGATTTGGAAACATTTTTCTTTAACTTCACTTTATTTTGTAATTATTTTTATTAAAATGAATCATTTTGCTTCTTAAAATAGGAACATTTCCTCTTTTTGGTCCGGCTGATGAGGTAAACTTGAAAAATTATTGATATTTTGATCAGTTTCTCAGTACTTGAGTAAACATTTTCACCTTTACTGAAGTTGTGCTAGTTGAGTAAAATTTTTGGATTCTCTGCCCACCTCAGATGCCCATCTATGCGTCACATTTTGTATTTATATGGGAACTACAGATCTAATCAAGACCGAGTTGAAGTTGGAAGATGAAAACTCTTTAAATAACAGGCTTACTTGACTGATTTTGAGCTCTGATAGCTGCATTAGATCCTTCATAGGAGAATCTTTCTGGAACGCAGCTCCAGTCAATGCTGCTCTGTCTGAAACAGCTTTCTACTGATCCATCATGTCATATTACTCACACTAAGTGAATCTGCTCTCAAACTGACAGTCAGTTGATATTGTTCAGCTGGCGCAGAGGGGAGGTGACTCACTCTGCTTAGCTCTGTCAACAAGCTCCGTTTGTAGGAGACAATCAAAGCATACAATTACACCATATGGTGAATAATTCCTCTGACGCCGCTATCGCTGCTGTAAAACGCACCCCTTGTGTTGCAAATAATACCGATAATTCTGGAGGAAAAACCAGAAATGCATCTGTAAAAATCTGTTGTTACTATTATAAAATGATGATGAACTTTAGTGGGATTTTATACGATAGAACACAAGAAATGAAAACAAAATCAACAAATAGTCATTTTTTTGAGATTGTACATCACATTTTATGGCAAATTTTCCAGAAAAATGATCAAAAACATTTGTTTTAAGTGATGCCAACTCCGACCTGCAGGCGGCAGTATATTTCACATCTACACGAAGTTGCTAGTAAGTAGAAGTCACATTTATTATCATATCTAAGTGCAAATATTGCAACATTTCTTAGAAATATTTTTAAATTAGCAGCAGACATTTTTGATTCTCATTGCAACAAAAGTCTAAAAAATGTTAAATTGTGGATGTGAGAAGATGTTTGATATTCTAAGAAGTAGTTCTGAAATGAAAAGACAGTTCTAACTGTTTATTGGGTTTATCGACACATTCTGGCACAACCGGCCCTTTAAGAACATTCCACATCTCAATGTGGCCCAGAATAAAAACGAGTTGTGATAGAAGAACAGAACCGGTCCATAATTACATATCAATTCACTTCTGGTGACTAAACTGTTTGTCAATTTTTGTTGCTTTCGCTCAAATTGGATGGAAAGTGTTGTCTTGATATAAATTCTCACATATTCCCAACTATTTTTAGGTCAGGACTTTGTCTAGAACGTTATAACAAATCGATATGGTTAGATTTAAAATTATTTCAGGAGTTTTCCATTCTAGTTTTTTACACCATATGGCAGCTTTTTTTCTACATGCAGACTAAAAACTTTAATATTCGTTCAGAAAACATGAAATGAGCCGTTGATCTCTGCAGCTGACCACATGGAAGGAAGACCCAGTTCATCTTCTTTACCTTTGTCTTTGTCTTTATCTTCATATTTGTCTTTGTTTTTGGGGTCTGAACCCAGCTGATGAGAGAAGTGCGATGTTACTCAAAACTTTTATGCTTTAAATAAGAACAATTATAACTATTTTTTATAAATCTGCAAGCTGGAAACTTACTTCCTCTTTTTTCAGGAAGACTGCTGTTCCTGTTTCAGGGCTTGGCAACGCTCTCTATCTGTCTGTGGTTTCTTATGATTCAATAGAAAAAGAAATAGAATTAAAGCAAAGTTTGCAAGACACAACACATCCAACCTGATTGATTTTATTGAAGTTTGAGTCTACTGTTGGGTCTAGATGTCACTTGTGTGATTAATTTTAAAGGTAACTTCATGTATTGTTACTGTTAAACTAATATCTCCAGCATGGGGAAGTGGGATGATCTCGGGTTTTCTTGAGAGTTGCATGCAGTGCAGACCTGCTTTTATCGCAATAATGATTAGAAAACTTTCAACAATTCTCTGAAATCAAGTTTCTTTATTGAAGACGAACAACAGACATTTATTTCTGATCTAAATCTAAAAATATNTTTAACTTCAGTTAAACCTTTTACATCATTTCAAGATCAATGTCAAAATCACATCTATAACTTCTTGAGCTTCTCTGATTTAGCATAACATTATGATAACCATAATGGGTGCTCCGATTAGGTTTTTTGTTGCCTATTGTGATACCAATCACCCATGAGGCCGATCTTTGCCGATCGCCTGGATTGACTGTTAATTTTTTGCTTTAGGTAGAAATGATACTAAGTGATCTGGCAAAATTTAAAAATTATCTGGCAATAAATTCACCTAATTTAGACATAAACATGGAAAATACTTGCAGCTATTCAGTCAAAAGGACAACTGAAAAACCTGCAATCATTAAAATAATATTTAACAGTAAGGCCCTCAGTTCCATAAATTATTAATCAAATAAATCTGCCTATATCATATAATGTCACGTAATCAAGAAGACATTCACTCAAAGTCAAAAGCAGGCTGCATCAAAATTCTTCTTGATAGCATGGCTAGCTGATTAATGCTGGTTCTGATTGGTTGTTTCTGACTGAGCGGAGTAGAACAGAGGAGGAGGCAGAAGAGAACGATTGTTACGATTGTTTTTCAGAGATCATCTGTCTTATGTTAGCCATATTGGTGTCTTATGTTAGCCATAGATGCCATATTGTATTCATTGTGTTAATGCATTTTGACGTGCTTCACTCCCGAGGTAATTTTCCGCTGCAACACACAAACTCAGAGTGTTATAGTTCCACACGACAGGATTTGTTGCGGCGTGCTTGGGCAGTGTGAAGAAAAGAGGAGATGCGGCTGCGAAATGAGATAAATGTGATCGTTCTGGTGATCGGTAACGAGAGATTGTGATCAGCGATCACCGATCATACACTTTTTCATGGAAATCGGTCGATTATGATCGGTGGCCGATCGATCGGCACACCTCTAACCATAACTCATCAGTTACTCTTATTATAATCACAGTTTGAGTTATTACAGGCGTCCTTCTGAAAAGAAACCAAGAATCATTATTCTAATTATTTGATACCAAAGTTACAGTTACTTGTTTTACTTGTAAGCATTCCCACAAGTGTAAGTGTAAGTATTCTTGTAAGTAAAACAATATTAATATAAGTACTTTACTTTTGGTCTTGTTCAGTTACTCAAAACTTTTATGCTTTAAATAAGAAAAATTTAACTATTTTTTATAAATCTGCAAGCTGGAAACTTACTTCCTCTTTTTTCAGGAAGACTGCTGTTCCTGTTTCAGGGCTTGGCAACGCTCTCTGTCTGACTGTGGTTTCTTATGATTCAATAGAAAAAGAAATAGAATTAAAGCAAAGTTTGCAAGACACAACACATCCAACCTGATTGATTTTATTGAAGTTTGAGTCGACTGTTGGGTCTAGATGTCACTTGTGTGATTAATTTTAAAGGTAACTTTATGTATTGTTACTGTTAAACTAATATCTCCAGCATAGGGAAGTGGGATGATCTCGGGTTTTCTTGAGAGTTGCATGCAGTGCAGACCTGCTTTTATGGCAATAATGATTAGAAAACTTTCAACATTTCTCTGTAATCAAGTTTCTTTATTGAAGTCGTCCAAAGAGACGAACAACAGTCATTTATTCTGATCTAAATCTAAAAATATAAGAAGAAAGCAGCTTCAGTTCTGATTTGATGTTTCAGGTTTTCTGGATCACAACATAGAAAACAGAATCAAGTTCAGATCACTTTGATCTAAACTGATTTAACAACAAATAAAACATGGAAATACATGGATAAAAAAGTTAAAGGAAAACCATCAGAGTCCAGAGAAGTTTAGATTTTCATGAAATATTTCTGTCATCAGAATGAAAGAAATCATCAGCAGTGATTTC
>NW_006800068.1:145781-148351 GCF_000485575.1 Poecilia formosa
TGAAGCAGCTTCACATCTTTCTCCTGGTCCTGGATTCTCTGCTGGATGTTTCCTCGTCTCTCCTCCAGCTCTCTCTGCCTCTCAGTACTTTCTACTGCAGCTGACACTGTTTCATGGCCTTTATGTTCATCCATAGTGCAGAGATAGCAGATACACTTCTGATCAGTGCGGCAGAAGACCTCCAACAACTTATTGTGCTTAGAGCAGATGTTCTCCTGGAACTTCTTGGACGGCTCCACCAGCTTGTGTTTCTTAAATGCAGCTGAATCATAATGAGGCTGAAGGTGTTTCTCACAGAAAGAGGCCAGACAGACTAAACAGGACTTGATGGCGTTCAGTTTTCTTCCAGTGCAGGAATCACAGGCCACATCTTCAGGTCCAGCATAGCAGTGGTCAGCAGGAGCAGCTTGGAGTCCAGTCTTCTTCAGCTGCTCCACTAAAGCTGCTAGCATGGTGTTTTTCTTCAAAACAGGCCTTGGTATGAATGTCTCCCTGCACTGAGGGCAGCTGTGGATTCGTTTCTGATCCTCTTCATTCCAGTGACCTTTAATGCAGGTCATACAGTAGCTGTGTCCACAGGGAGTCGTGACCGGATCCGTCAGTAGATCCAGACAGATGGAACAGGAGAAAGTCTCTTGGTCGAACTGACTCTGCTCCATTTCTGCTCTGTCAGTGACTGTCTGCATTTCTCTTCCTCAAAATAGAAACTGGTTTAACTGAATCTAAGACTCATGTTTTAGTGCAGAGAAGCTGCAGCCAATCAGGTTCAGCCAAAGCAGATCTTAGTTACGTCAGACCTCAAAGTTCAGATCATGAAATAGTCCTGCCAATGTTACATTCAAAGTTTTATCAGATGATGAGGTTTAATTTCGCAAAAAAAAATTTCAATAATGGATACAAATAGTTTATGAGAACTATACTGAATAAAGGAAACATGTTTATAAAGAAATATTGGTAAGACTTTATTTGAAGGGGGGTGAATAAGACTGATATGACACTATCATGAACATGACATTACACCTGTCATGAACATGAATACGTCTTCATGAATATTTATGACTGTTGTCGTAAAGTGTCATTCGGTAAATCATGACACTTTTAATACAACGTTGACATTATTCAAAATGTCTTTGTTCTGACAATTTGACATTAATCTAGACAAAAATGTCTTCGTTATGACATCTTGACATTAACCAAGAATCATATGTCATAAATATGTCATAATAGTAGTCATATGATTTAATTATTACACTATCAAAAGTTTTAACAGAACAGCGATTAATATTCCCACAACCTGAAATAAACCGAAACAAGTAGGACCAACAATAAAGATTTCATTAAGCTTTATTACACTGTCAAATGATTTAATCAGTCGATAATTCATTTTACATCAAGTAAAGTGGAACAAGTAGCAACAGTTATGAAAATGTCATTAAGTCTTTTTACAGTGTCATTAAGTAAAGTGAAAAAGTAACAAGTTATGAATATGTCATTAAGTGTTATTACAGTGCCATTAATATTACTCACCTCAAGTGAAACAAGTAGCAACAGTTATGAAGATGTCATTAAGTGTCATTACAGTGCCATTCATATTAACTCTTCAAGTAAAATGAAATTAGTAGCAACAATTATAAAGATGCCATTTAGTGTTATTACAGTGTCAAATGCTATCCTAACAGAGTCACTGATATTAAGTCTTACCTCAAGTGAAGTGAAACACACTGGACTACTTATAACTACCATCATAGCTGTAGAACAAACCCTTTGTACATTGGAATAAAACAAAAGATAACTTGTTCTGGATTTAACTCCTCAGTCCCACCAACATGCCTTCTGTTGAGAAAGCTGAGCCTGGGGACTCTGAGTTGGGCTCTCCAATCTCTGGGGACGAGCTCGCCGAGGTGGTCAAAAAGCTCCTCGGTGGCAGGGCCCCGGGGGTGGATGAGATCCGCCCGGAGTTCCTTAAGGCTCTGGATATTGTAGGTATGTGTTGGCTCACGCGACTCTGCAATATCGCATGGACATCGGGGGCAATTCCCCTGGATTGGCAGACTGGGGTGATGGTCCCCCTGTTCAAAAAGGGGGACCGGAAGGTGTGCTCCAATTACAGGGGGGTCACACTCTTAAGCCTCCCTGGTAAGGTCTACTCAGGGGTCCTGGAGAGGAGGGTCCGTTGGATAGTCGAACCTCGGATTCAGGAAGAGCAGTGTGGTTTTCGCCCTGGTCGTGGAACACTGGACCAGCTCTACACCTGGTCCTGGAGGGTGCATGGGAGTTCGCCCAACCAGTCTACATGTGTTTTGTGGACTTGGAGAAGGCGTTCGACCGTGTCCCCAGGGGGGCCTTGTGGGGGGTTCTCCGGGAGTATGGGGTACCGGGCCCTTTGATACGAGCTGTCAGGTCCCTGTACGACCGGTGTCAGAGTCTGGTCCGCATTGCTGGCAGTAAGTCGGGCTCGTTTCCGGTGAGAGTTGGACTCCGCCAAGACTGCCCTTTGTCACCGATTCTGTTCATTACTTTCATGGACAGAATTTCTAGGCGCAGCCGAGGTGTTGAGGGGATCTGTTTTG
>NW_006800068.1:149423-156044 GCF_000485575.1 Poecilia formosa
ATAACTGGAGCTGAACAAAATTATTCTGATCAAATATTTGTCTGGCAGAAGTTCAGACAAACTGCCACTGTTGTTATTCAGATTGCCTCATTTAATGTATAGTTTTAGGCACATGAGTGTGTCTTAAATGAGCATTCTAAATTATTTCCAACCAGATACTCTGACTTATGGTTGTTTACAAGACATTTATTAATAAATAAATAGATTTAACACCTGGTTTTAGCTGTCTAAAACGTAACTTATTAACTCCACTGGTGAATGTTGATGCCTGCTCCCCATTCCCCACTTACCTGGCCCTTCCCACCTGGAGAAAATATTAACACAAAAACGACTTACCTAATTTTCTTGGGAAATATTTAATCTGCTTCTTTCTCTTTGGTCTAACAGGAACTTTTCTTTCCACCATGTGTCCTTAGGCTAGCCTGGGTCTTCATGTGGCTAAACTTGCCAAAGCAAAGAACACAAACTCTGTGTCTCATCAGCCAAGTTCCTAAATAATGCACATAAAGGATAACTTTGACTAACATATCAGCTTTTAATTTTCTAGATTACATTTGGAGGGGGAAAAAAACTAATTTGCCTGTCTTTAAAATATGTTTAATATTAAGGGCTAATGGTAATGGAGTTTAATAACTTTAGTTAACATTAACTTCCAGCAAGGTAGGATTGGCTTGAATTGCTTATAGCTAACATTACAGAGAAAGAGAACATGGTCAATGTTATTTTCTCAAAGAAAATGTAAAGTTAATAAGACACATACCCCATATGTATTAGGTGTCAAACTTTGGCTTCTTTTTAAACAGGAGGTCTGGCCATTATAACTTGTGTTAGGTTTGCGCTACAATATGGAAGATTTCTTCTTCACCAACACACTGCACGCCTGTAAATATATTGCTGCCTCTCACTGGTGGAGATGGTGTATTGCACTACTTAAAACAGCCTTAAATAAAGTTTCAAATGCTAAGTTCATAAGTGCTTTGTAGACATCTTGCTGTAAAACTTCAGGATCAATTAAATTAAGAAATTTAAGACTGAGCAAAATGACAGAGCTTTAAAATATTACCACATAAAGCTAATTTTTAACGTTTAATCAGTAATACTTTATAGCAAATTTATGTCAGATCATGTTTTCTTGGTTAATGTCAAGTTATCATAACAAAGACATTTTGAATAATGTCAACTTTGTATTAAAAGTGTCATAATTTACCGAATGACGCTTTATGACAACAGTCATAAATATTCATGAAGACTTATTGATGTTCATGACAGGTGTTATGACATGTTAATGAAAGTGTCATGACAGTCTTATTCACCCCCTTCAAATAAAGTGTTACCAAAATATTCTAATCATCTTAATCAAATATATTTTTACATATTGTTGAGAAAACTGGCCTGGGAGTGTGAGATCTCTCTAGGTACACGCAGAGAACAGAGTACGGGCCTGGGAAACAACAGTAACTTTGTATGATGATTTAATGATGATTAAAGAAATGAAATGTAGATTGCATATGTGTGTAATGATGAGATGATTGGTGTTATTGTAATCACAATGTCTGTAACGTATAGTTGAAATATATACTCCGTATTCATGATCTGTAGTAACAGTAACAACTTAATTGTTATATATTTTCAATGATTTCAGATAATGGTAAAACAAATTGATTATGTTTTGAGTTAATTGTGTTTCATGGTACATTATAGGAAGACTGTAGAGTTGAGTGCAGGAAAGGAAAAGAGTGAATCATGTCACGAGCGCTGGGCTGGGCGGTGGCCTCAGAACAAATTGCCAAAAAAGGTAATAACTACCAGATGGCCAACAGGAAAAAGAGAAGTATTGCAAAGGAGTTGCAGCAGTCGGACGCAATAAGAGGGAGGTTTGTGTGTTACCAAATTCAGGGTGGGACAAGGTTTGGGTAGGAC
This sequence comes from Poecilia formosa, assembly GCF_000485575.1. NCBI lineage: Eukaryota > Metazoa > Chordata > Actinopteri > Cyprinodontiformes > Poeciliidae > Poecilia > Poecilia formosa. The sequence continues at coordinate 151,344 of NW_006800068.1, forward strand.
GGGTACTTTCCGATGAGATACTCGGGAAGGATGAGTCATGAGACCTCTCCCATACACAACTGTGGGCCAAGAGGGTTTAAAAGCCAGCGAGCTGGGGAGGAAACTGTTCTTAGTCCGCGGTGCTGAAGGAGAGTCAACAAGAGGACGCAGGCGAAAGATCAGCGGAGGACCACACCCCGGGACCAGGGGAAAAGTTGAGACTTCTCGCCGCAAAGAAGGACAAGATCCGTCAGCCCCAGCCCTGGCCCCTGAATCCGACCGTCTCCTCTGCCTCCACCCTACGATCCCTATTCAACTGCAGCAGACTTGGGGAAAAGACAAAGGTCACTAAGTGATGAAGATTCTGTTCGTTTAAAAGAAATTGGACAGATTGGCTTTGCTGCTTTTCCGAAAGAGAACTTTGCCCCGCCAGGACAGAGACTCTGACCAAGGACGTCTAAAGGTTTCAGCTGCCAAGATCGACTAACAACGGGTGTGAGTTCCCCTGCCCCTAAAGCCTCGCTCAGAGAGATTAGTGACACAGGTTAGGGATTAGAAAGGAGATAGGGTATGTTTAAATTTATGATTTGAGATTATTACTTGTTACAAATGTATAATTTCTTTACTAAATCTGATTGTCATTTACCCCTGCTAAAGCTTGCTTAATAAAATATATAATAAAAATCATAATAGAGGTTGTGGACATTGAATTCAATTTAGTCACAGATTATTGAGGGTTTTTCTGGTTTAAGTAAAAATTCACATGCATGATTCTAGAAAATTGGTGGCTTCGTACTTTCCTTTGGCGAGTAATAAATAATGGCCCTGGGACTTACATCTAAGTCACTAAATCCAGTCTAGCCGATAACAAGTGCACGTTATTTTCAGGAGAAAAGCTACCGTTAACAGGAGTGGTTGTTGAAGCTATGCGGCAGCGAGGGCTACTCTGTCGATTGTTTCTCAACTGAAAAGGGCCGTAACTTCTGGATCTGAAGGTAGTTAGAGCTAGACGAGTTTTCTCCGCCACCAGTTTAAACAGAGAATCTCCTGTACACCAATCTTAGGGTAAGACCCAGGTTTCAGGGATTTTCCGGACCTGTTAGACAGAGAGCTGGTCAGTAGTCAGTCAGTGGTGAGATTAAGGCGTGGCTGGCTATTGCAGAATAACGAACAATATCTATTAAAACTATGAACATATCATTAGAGAATAATATGATATGCATAATCTGAAAATAATATAGATCCTCTGAACCCTCCACATGGACAGGCTCTCAGCTATATATAAATAAATGGCTCTATCAGAAACAAGGTAGAATTAAATACAATGTTTGTAAAATTAACTCTAAATGTTATTGAATGTGTACTTCTATAAGTAGAATAAAAAATTAAACTCAAAATACTGAAAAACTAAACATTTCTAAAGCTTCTACTAAAGCTATTGTGGCTTTAGTGTAATATTTTCTATTTTACCTCCAGTTCTGTGGTGTTGATGCTCTTTGTAAGACGGTCCAGGTCTTTCAAAAGCTGCTTGTTTATCATTTTTCCAACATGAGCATCAGATCCTGGCCTTAGCCACAGCTTAGTCCTCTGACTTGAGTCACTCAGAAGTTCATGAGCTCATGCATGATGGTGTTTGTTCCCTGGCCAGTCGTGTCGGTTGGTGACATGGTGAATCAGTGACACCCACTTCTCCTTCAGCGTTTCTGCATTTCCCCCACAGGTTTGTGTTCTCCACCAGAAATGATTTATAATGGACCGAATCCACTCTGCAAGGTCTTCACATAACTTCCACTTTGCTGCAGCAGCCAGTTTTTTGGACACCCCTCTTGCCACATGCCAGCGACCAAATTCATGGCGTTTTTTGGGATTGTTGACCCTCATTTCTTTGATAATTTGCGGATGTCTGTCTGTGCAAACCGTAATGACCTTCACTCCATTTTGCTCTATGTTTTTAAGAGCCTCCTTGAACCCATTAGTCTTCGTTGCATTAGAGCTTGAAGCTTGTGTCCAGCTAATTACCTTAAAATCTATAATGTTTTGACTTGCCACATCTAGAAAGGTGTATGTGCAGTATTTGGCCGAGTGGCCTGGTGGGTCACATCGTCCATCACCACAAAGAACAACCTCAGATGTTTTAGCGGTCAGTAATGCGCTCTGTTCCATGTTCCATGCTTTCTGAATTAAAGGGAACACAAAGTTTTTCCTTGGTTTAAAATATGTATCTTCACAAATAGATTTGAGGTTTAAGTTCTTGCAGAATTGATCAAATTTTGAAAAGTGGATTCCACTGAAGAATATTGATGCTGTAAGAAGAAGGTTTCCTGCTCCTTTGGTTCCTGTCAGTGAGGCTGGGACTGGCATCAGAACCTACAGCCATTCATACATGTCATGTCCAGTGTTAGTTGGAATCTCTCATTCTGTAGCTCTTTTGTGTTGTCTGTAATAATGAAGGAGCCACACTGTAAACCAGGGGTGTCAAACTCATTTTGGTTTAGTTGCCGCATACAGTTTAATGTGACCTGAAGGGGGCCACACAAGTAAACTCATTGCAAGATTAACCAATAAAAATGGACTTGTTGAGTTTTATATTAAACGAATTTCACTTTTACAAAATATATTATGAATAACCTCCGAGTTTTTAAGAAAAATATCGGCAATTTCAACAATACTTTTACTCAGTTAAACATGTATTTAAGTGCATTATGCATAAGAACTGATCACAGTGATTGTACAATGTTACAAAATATTTATTCACAGTTTTTGGAATTTAAAAACAGTCCTGCATCACAAAATACATCAACCTGATAAAAATTAAGAAATGATTTAAAATCAATTTTCCGCATTTGGGAAGCAATTTGAACAAATTATCTGGCTTCACACATTTGAAATTTTAAGGGTCAAGTGTTTTAAACACATTTTATGAAGTACATTTGTTGATGCATAAAATGTATACATATAGAAAAACTTACATACATATCATGTATGTAAGTTAGCATGCACAAGAAATATGGGGTTACCGGGGCCAAAATGAAAGCTGGTAAAGCTGTTTACATAACCTGAAGCTCAGTGCTGCCATCTGCTGGTTGTTCCAAAGCAGTGTTCCATCATGTTGTCTGCTCTGAATATAACACAGCGCCCCTCGTGGACAGCATAAGAACTGCAGATTTTCAATTAAACAAAGTATATGTTTTTTTCATGGATAATGATAATGCATTTAGCCGCCGGGCCGGACTAAACGAAAAAGCAATCTATGAAGTGTTTTACACCTTTTTTTCTCCAGAATCAAACATCACAGATATTTTACGACCATCAAAGATCTTTGAGGCGACTCATTAATTGAATGTCCACAACATCTTTTAGATTTTTCTTTCTCCTGAATATTTATTAGTAAGGCAGTTTTGTGAGGATTAATACAGCTTAATGCAGTAGCAGAAATAATCAAATCAGAAAAATCAATCATCTTATCTATCCTATCTTTCCCTAATGCTGAGACTGAGAACTAAAAAGGGAACCTTTGAGAGACGGACGGAGCGTAGGATGTGTGAACCCCAGAACCGGCCTGATGATGAAGAACGTGATCCAGCAGGAGGAGGAGGCTGATCGACGAAGGCAGGGATCTCTGTAGGTCTGATGAGTTTCGTCTCTGCATGAATGTGAGGTCACACAGGCCTTGGGTGCTGGCAGGAAGAGGACTGACTTAGAGCTGCAGGTCTTGGGTCTTAGGGTGACTTCCTCATGCGTGTAGCGATCCTCAGCTTCTTGTTTTCCAGATCTGAAGCCCCTTCATCTTGTTTCAAGATCTTTCCGGTCTGTTGAGATGTAGGCGAGCTGACCGCATGGAAGGAAGACCCCAGTTCCTCTTCTTTACCTTTGTTCTTTGCCTTTATCTTCATATTTGTCTTTGGGGTCTGAACCCAGCTGATGAGAGAAGTGCGATGTGAAGCCACATGTTGGGGCTGACAGGTTGGTCCCCATGCGTAGGACAGTCTCCAGCTCTTCTTCACCTTTACAGGGTTTATCCTCCCTATAGACACACTTGCATTGGCTGGCTCTGTTTCCATGCTTGTTTTATTGGCCGTCTGCTTGGACAGATGATCTCATGTCCATCATTGTCTTAGAGACATTATGTCCTGATGTCTGTGTTCATGTCTCGGGGTCAAAGGTCATCCTACATCCGTTGCCTGCACAACCTTTTCTTTCAACAGTTTAAGTTGCTCAACAATCTGTTTCCATATCAGCAAACTCTGAGGCGTTGGTCATCTCTCCTCTCTTTTTAGTTCCACCTTTCACCTACCATCTATCTTCAACACAACATCAGTGATCTTTAACTTCAGTTAAACCTTTTACATCATTTCAAGATCAATGTCAAAATCACATCTATAATTTCTTCAGCTTCTCTGATTTAACATAACATTATGATAACCATAACTCATTAGTTACTCTTATTATAATCACAGTTTGAGTTATTACAGGCGTCCTTCTGTAAAGAAACCAAGAATCATCAATTATTCTAATTATTTGACACCAAAGTTACAGTTACTTGTTTTACCTGTAAGCATTCCCACAAGTGTAAGTATTCTTATAAATAAAACAATATTAAAATAAGTACTTTACTTTATTAGGAAACTTTCAGCATTTCTCTGTAATCAAGTTTCTTTATTGAAGACGAACAACAGACATTTATTTCTGATCTAAATCTAAAATATGAGAAGAAATCAGCAT
>NW_006800068.1:157760-159066 GCF_000485575.1 Poecilia formosa
GTCAGCAGGAGCAGCTTGGAGTCCAGTCTTCTTCAGCTGCTCCACTAAAGCTGCTAGCATGGTGTTTTTCTTCAAAACAGGCCTTGGTATGAATGTCTCTCTGCACTGAGGGCAGCTGTGGATTCCTTTCTGATCCTCTTCATCCCAGTGACCTTTAATGCAGGTCATACAGTAGCTGTGTCCACACCGAGTCGCCACCGGATCCGTCAGTACATCCAGACAGATGGAACAGGAGAAAGTCTCTCGGTCGAACTGATTCTGCTCCATTTCTGCTCTGTCACAGTGACTGTCTGAGTTTCTCTTCCTCGAAACAGAAACTGGTTTGTCCTGATTTATGACTTGTGTTTCAGTGCAGAGAGGCTGCAGCCAATCAGGTTCAGCCAAAGCAGATCTTGGTTACGCCCAGCCTCTAAGTTCAGATCATAATGATAATCTTGCCAATGTTAGACCCAAAGTTTTATCAGACCATGAGGATTATCTTATGTAAAAATGACAATAATGGTTACAAATGGGCCCAACTGTTCATGAGAAATATACTGAATAAAGGAAACATGATTCTAAAGTAATATTATTAAAAAACATGATTTAATATGACCATTTATGCACATGCACTCCTGCATTTCCAGATTTTTTTAGATTGTGTCTCTGACTGTGGACATGAACCTGAGGTGAAAATTTCAAACCCTCCATGATTTCTAAGTTAGAGAACTTACAAAATCGCAGGAAGTTCAAATACTTATTTTCCTCTCTGTATTCTGGAAAATTATAGTTTCTCGTTTCTTTGTTTCTCCAGATGTCTCCTGTATAACAACACATGGAAACTTTGAGGCAGTTTGCCTAAATCCAGATGTTTTGCTGGCTGCCCTCGTCAGTCTCCACCACAGAGAAAGTTCTGGTCTTCCAAGTCGGAGCCTCGTCACCAACAGGTCAGTAAAAACACCATCATGTGCACAGCTGTCAAATGTGACGTCCCACATTTTTTATATATTTTTTATGTGTAGACGTTCTCTTTACGTAAGACAAAGTTATAATTCCTCTTTTTTTCTTGCACTTTTCTATTAAGTCTAATTCTTATAATGGACAAAAAATAATCTATTATTGTTGTATTCTTGCATTATTTCAGACTCATTAACATAACTAAGCCTCGTGGACTTTTAGTTCTACACATTCCAGATCATGTTTGAACTGAGAAAGCCTTCTGGATGTTATGTTTTCACTACCAAGTTCTTGTTTTATTGACAATTTCCTGGATGACTGAGAGACACCAGCATGTTTTCACAGAATAATGTGTCAGAAACTTTTTCCC
>NW_006800068.1:159094-162879 GCF_000485575.1 Poecilia formosa
CTAAGCCTCATGGACTTTTAGTTCTACACATTCCAGATCATGTTTGAACTGAGAAAGCCTTCTGGATGTTATGTTTTCACTACCAAGTTCTTGTTTTATTGACAATTTCCTGGATGACTGAGAGACACCAACCAGCATGTTTTCACAGAATAATGTGTCAGAAACTTTTTCCCCCTGACCTCAATCTTCACCTCAAGACAATTACAATGAAATAAATGAAGTTATTGGTTTTAACATTTTCTGACTTCACGTCAAATGGACTAGAGAGAACATATATTGATGATACAAAGAGACTAGAAGCTACTTTTTGTACAAGTTTATTTAGAAATACAAACAATTTCTCATGCATTCACAACTGAAGTTGGAATCTGCATTCAAAGTTTTTTAGATGCTCCAATTAAAGTCGACTGAAGAGTTATGCTTTTTAAATAATAATTAATGTTAAGAATTTGATAGATCTACAAAGAAAACAATAAATATTCTATGAATGGCAATTAAATGTATTAGTAGAGAACAATTTATGTCATACAATCAAATGTTTACTGACTTTTTGTGTTTTCAACAATTAAATTTCCTTGTCACTCATACATTTAAAAAATGTGTCCATGCCCGATCCACTTCTGCCTCATCACATCCATCTGCAAAGCCCATATAAATCCCACTTGGTTCAGGGTTTACACGTCTTATTTTATCTACTGCACACGATGGAACGACTCTCCGGATTCTTCTTCCCAACCTGCCATGCATCCACCATGTAAACTGACCATCTGCTCAGTATTAAAATAACTATAACTAAGGATCTCAACACAACATTCACTGCAGGTTAAATATTTTTAAACAGTCCTCATCATGCTGCTTACATTTTCACATCATAACATGATAAATACCAAATAACTGATCAACGTAATCTTTCAAAACACAAAAACAGAAAAAGTTAAAACTCAAACAGTTTTGACACTTATTGTAGTAATAAATGTATTGGTGTTATTTCATCATGTAAAAATGTGAAATCTTTGAATTTTGGCATTAAGCTCCATGTTAATGAATACATAGTTAAAAATACATTAACATAGTAAATAAGGAAACAAGAATTAAACGATTCAAAGCTCTTCTGTATAAGGTTATGGTTTTTTAAATATTTACTATGGTACAAGTATATGTAGTATATTTAAGAGTGTAATATACTGCAATTTAAATAAATGGATCAACTGGCCTGGTGTCTCAAAAAATTTGCATTCGGCTCATGAAAGAGACGCGGAGTCTGAAGATTTGCAATGTGCCAGTGCGTTATATTCACAGTGAAAGACAAAAATGATTATACATATTCACAAATTCAACAAGGAAAACAGACATCTAAATGGCCATATAAAATAACAAATATGTGCAATACTAGGAAAGAAAAGAAACAACCAAAATAAACAAAACCAAAGTTAATTAATCCCACCATTAACTAAGCCCACACACTTCAGTCCTTTGATCCCAAGCTGGGGAAAACAAATCCCAAGACAGGCTGGCCTTGGGTACGGTGCTTGATGTGGTATAGGTCCAAGATGGGAAATCAGAGATCAGGATGAGACAGAAAAAGTGTTCTCAGGCTACAAGGAGCTTCCTACCATCCTGGCAGGAGAGCGGAAATCGTCACACATACAAGTGCAATCTTTTCTTATGGCTCTAGGCCTGGACATTTAGCCTGTATAAATAAACAGGACCAGTAAACATTGAAGTACAATTCAATCATTCTAGTGTGTACACAATCTGATTAGCGCAGTCTTCACTATCATATTTAATAAATATTAAGTTCAGTGTCAATCCAATCAATATGCAATTTAAGAAAATTAACCAAACATTAACATTCAAAACACTTCATTATTCAACCCAGTGTGGGTTCATTCAGTCCCACACAGCCAAGTTTATTGCTAATCGCTACCGCTACGTCAAAACAACACTCACCAGATCTGCCGTTTGTTCTACATATACCTGACATCTCTCCTGGCTGGTGCAAATCAGCTCCTATGGTGTCACTATAGTTAGACGAGTTTTGTACAACAAAAAATAAGGCGAAGAAAATAAAGAACGCTCGACAAACCTGTAGCTCTGCTCCCCTCAACACATCCTAGTGTTCAAACTTCCTGCTCCAATTAATATAGCCAGCAGATAGGCTGCAATATTACACATGACCTTGGAAACTGAGCAGTGATTAGCTGCTTCATAGTTTCGCGAGAGCAACACTATTATCAGGATTATCATGTGATTTGATAAACAGTTGGAGAAACCGGAGAAAATTAGTTGGTGAAAGCTAGAAATTTACACCCGGGTTACATATATATAACTGTTTCACATATATTTTATGTTTATTTGATGTTATTTATGTTCTTTTTGGTAGGAACTTCAGGTACATAGCCTTTTACACCTGAAATATTTAAAATTATGTTACTTTAATGTTGATATACATCATAATATTCTATTCACCTTAAAAGCTACATTAGGTAGCTTTTATAAGATAGTTTCCTTTTACATGTTTATTAAAACTATCAACATGCCATTAGAGAATAATATGATAACCATAATCTGAAAATAATATAGATCCTCTGAACCCTTCACATGGACAGGCTCTCAGCTGTATATAAAGAAATGGCTCTATCAGAAACACGGTAGAATTAAATAAAATTTTTGTAAAATTAACTCTAAATGTTATTGAATGTGTACTTCTAAAAGTAGAATAAAATTTTAAATTTAAAATACTAAAAGTAAACATTTCTAAAGCTTACACTAAAGCTATTGTGGCTTTAGTGTAAGCTTTAGAAATGTTTACTTTTAGTATTGTGACATTACAGCATTTGATTTTAACTTTCTCTTGTGGCCACCACCTGTCACCTCCTTTGGGGTCTGAACCCAGCTGATGAGAGAAGTGCGATGTGAAGCCACATGTTGAGAACTGTTGGACTATTGGACTCCCCTTCTTACCAACCAGCTCCCTTTCATCTAACAATGATAGTTTGGCTCTTTTTCCTGATGGTCACACATGTGAATAATCTGGTGATGCTTCAGTTTCTAAATGGCTCCAGAAGACTTACCAAGCATGTGTCCAGTTCTCTTTCTTAGACCACCCCAATGTTTTTGGTTGATTGTTTAATCCTGTCAATGAGAAAGCAGCTCGGTTTTCACTTGGGGTGAACCAATTTATCGGTTCACCGATAAATTGGTGAACCAATTTATCGGTTCACCTGAAATATTTAAAATTATGTTACTTTTAAATAACATAATCAGCTTATGTTATTTAAATAACATAATCAGCTCATCAGCTGATGAGCTGGGTTCAGACCCAGCTCATCAGCTGGGTCTGAACCCAGCTGATGAGAGAAGTGCGATGTGAAGCCACATGTTGGGGGCTGACAGGTTGGTCCCCATGCGTAGGACAGTCTCCGGCTCTTCTTCACCTTTACGGGGTTTATCCTCCCTATAGATACACTTGCATTGGCTGGCTCTGTTTCCATGCTTGTTTTATTGGCCGTCTTCTTGGACAGATGATCTCATGTCCATCATTGTCTTAGAGACATTATGTCCTGATGCCTGTGTTCTTGTCTCAGGGTCAAAGGTCATTCTACATCCGTTGCCTGCACAACCTTTTCTTTCAACAGTTTAAGTTGCTCAACAATCTGTTTCCATATCAGCAAACTCTGAGGCGTTGGTCATCTCTCCTCTCTTTTTAGTTCCACCTACCATCTGTCTTCAACACAACATCAGTGATCTTTAACTTCAGTTAAACCTTTTACATCATTTCAAGA
>NW_006800068.1:163818-199547 GCF_000485575.1 Poecilia formosa
GCTCCACCATCTTCTGTTTCTTAAATGCAGCTGAATCGTAATGAGGCTGAAGGTGTTTCTCACAGAAAGAGGCCAGACAGACTAAACAGGACTTGATGGCTTTCAGTTTTCTTCCAGTGCAGGAATCACAGGCCACATCTTCAGGTCCAGCATAACAGTGGTCAGCAGGAGCAGCTTGGAGTCCAGTCTTCTTCAGCTGCTCCACTAAAGCTGCTAGCATGGTGTGTTTCTTCAAAACAGGCCTTGGTATGAATGTCTCCCTGCACTGAGGGCAGCTGTGGATTCGTTTCTGATCCTCTTCATCCCAGTGAGCTTTAATGCAGGTCATACAGTAGCTGTGTCCACAGGGAGTCGCCACCGGATCCTTCAGTAGATCCAGACAGATGGAACAGGAGAAAGTCTCTCGGTCGAACTGATTCTGCTCCATTTCTGCTCTCAGTCACAGTGACTGTCTGAGTTTCACTTCCTGGAAACCAACTGGTTTAATTGAGTCCAAGTCTCATGTTTCAGTGCAGAGAGGCTGCAGCCAATCAGGTTTTACCCACAGCTTATCTTGGTTACGCCCAGCCTCAAAGTTCAGATCATAAAAATCAGTAAACATGATTGTAAAGAAATATTATCAAGGAACATGATTATTTATTACTATTTATGCACATGCACTCCTGGATTTCCAGATTTTTTTAGATTGTGTCTCTCACTGTGGACATGAACCTGAGGTGAAAATTTCAAACCCTCCATGATTTCTAAGTGGAAGAACTTGCAAAGTTGAAGATGTTCAAATACTTATTTTCCTCTATCATAGGTATTTTTCGACAAGCTACGTAAAAACACAACTTTTGTGAGTTTTTACCAAGCTTTGATGAAAACAGCAGACGCAGAGGACCGCAGCAGCGCGCTGCCCACCGCGCCTTCTGGAAACCTTCAGTCTGAGCTCGTCTTTTATTTTCAGAGAAGGCAGAGATAGAAACAAAGGACAAGTTATCAATAAGTTCATCACACAAGGTCATCTCGTCTTTTCGCTTGGGAGCGATTTCTCCAGGTTGGAGGGCTGTTATCAGTGTGAGAAAGTTTGAAACACAGCAGTCTGAGGTTTTAACACAGACAGTGAAGGGCCAACACTTCTAAATGAAGATCACAATTATCTATGGTAATATAAGACTGCTAAGGTAAGATTAATAATCTAAAGTAATATAAATGTAAAGATTATAACACAAAAATCCTCACACTCTCCCTCCTCTTTATCATTTTACATGTGTAACTATTAAAAGAAAAGAAAAAGAACAAAAGGAAAAAAGGAAACAAACAATAAAATGCATAAAGGAAAAATATGAGATATAAAAGAAACAGCAAGAAACCAAATGATATTTTTCTTTTTTTATCATTAACACCATTTGTTTTCACATTCTCAGTGTAGGAATCATTCAGCAAATGATTTAATCTGTTTATTGATTACAGAACATCGTCATATAATCGTCCTTTCAGCGCGTCTTCATCCATATTGAGCAAGTCGTCCTCATGTGTGTCAGATGTTGGTCTGACCCGCTGATAGCTGACCACAGCATGTTAAACGTCTTAAGCATCAGGCTACGAAGGCATGGAATGATGCTGTTGGTTACCAGGTTGTGGGGATGGTTTTGTTTTCCTTTTCAGCATCACCTACTATCCAGAAGAGGGCGCCAGTGGTTCGGGTTTTGTCAGGAGGGCGTGCCGATTGGTTCAACAGGACGCACCTGATGGATATTACCATCTCCCAGGAGGAGTATATAAGCAGCGGGTTGCCAGCACTTCTCTACCAGAGTGTTGCCTTAGTGGTACATCTGGTCCCTGTGTTACATTCAGAGTAGTCTCAAGGTTTCTTCGTGTTTTCTTTACTAGTCTCTTGTTGCTCTTTTCAGGATGCCTACTAGTGACTTTTGAAAAGGTTTCCCAAGTCTTCTGGCCTAGGACTACCTTCTTTGAGGATCCCTCTCTAGCTGGGAGCCCGCTCCGCTCAGCTGTTCCTCGGTGCTTCCACTCAGATCTACCTGTCCGCCCTCCAACGCCGTCGCCCTTCCTACGCCCTCTTCTCTAACACCACCACTTGGAACCCACTCCCATCCGCAGACTCTAAGCCTTATTCTACAAGTAAGCACCTAACTACATTCCAGGAGTTTTGTCATTTCCCACTGTCATTCAACTCACCATCTCTCTCCCTTGCTTGCAGCCGCTCCAAAATTCCTGGTCATTGTCATCCTTTCAGTTGCTCTGCCAAATCACTTGTACATATTGTAAATAAACTATTGCATTTACTCCTCTTCTCCGTGAGTGTTTCTGCATGTGGGCTCGAAACATTAAACCCACCATGACAGATGCAACTGGTGAAAAAAGGATCAGAAAACCCAGAACAGGAGCTCCAAGCTTCAACAGCTGGTTCCACCAGGATCCAGAAATGAGCCATGAAAGAAAATCTAAAGGATGTGATCCATGCGTTCCACTTTCCACGTCGTGTTTAAGTTCCTCCAGCTCATGTAGAGCGTCAGAAATATTTCCACCGGTTCCTGTTTCATCAGGAACAAACGTGCAGCTCGCTGAGCCCATGATTTTCAAACTCCTCCCCGAGAGGCTGTGAGGAAGTCCAGTACAACCCGGTTCCTCAGCTCAGTCAGCTCTCTCACGGCGCCGTTGGCCAGCTCAGGCCTGCTGTTGATGGGTCGCAGTCGGCCGTACCTGTTGATCTCAATGTGGTCTCCAATCTCAGCTAACAGGCCACATATCCACACAGGAAGTAGCAGTCAGCCATCGGTGAACGGTTCATAGCTCCCCAAAGTCTCTGTGTGGCGGCTCCAGTCCAAAGCGGAATAGAATAATCCCTTTTACTCCACTTGTTGTTTCTTCCTGCTGAGAAGCTGCGCCGTGGATGGACACTCAGGCCATGGAGACACATCTGTTCCTCATCAGTGATGTTCCCTGGGTGAAGACCTGAGCTGTGTGGAGCAGAGGGCAGCTGTGCACATACAGCTGACTTGGTTCCCCTCATAAGCGGTCCTGTTCATCAGGCGGCACCACAGATTGGTGCTGTAGTCGTGTGGGTGTCTCTGAAGGGGGGACACGTCTGCTTCCTTCTTTGTCCTGCTGAAGGTGAAGGTGTGGGTCAGGGTTCCACGTCTCAGCTGGGACTGGACAGTTACAACAAACGATGGTTTTTTCTTCTGATGTGTCTCCGCTTCTCCTTTGTTCTTAGAGGAGCCTGAATATGAAACAAAAATAAAAAGAACGACCGCCGTCTTCTTCCCCAAACTCTGTCTCTTAATTCCTGAAATCATGAACATTTCTTTGTCCAATCATGTCCTTGTGTCCTTCTGCTGATCCCAAACAGCCACACAGCTTCCACCTCAGTGAGCAGCACCAGGTCCCACCAACTGTGGCAGCACCAAAAGGACCAATCAAAACAATTCACCAATCAATTTAAAGCTACAGATTTACATTAATACATTCACATACATTTTCCAATTTTCCTTTAACAATATATTTTGTAATGATTCGTTTGGTCTCTAATCTTCAGGATCATATTTAAAGATACGTGCACATTCAAAAAGAAATCTCAACATGTTTTTGGATTCTGCATCAAACTGATCAGTTTTCTGTTGCTGAAACATTTCACCAATTTTAATAAAATCCATTTTCTGTTATTAAAATCTAATTTAACTGTTCAACTCAAAGGCAAACACACATTTTATGCCATATGAATAATCTTCAACACTTAAAAATATATATTTTAATTTCAAACAAATTCATTCAAACTAAAATAAAACAACTGTCAGCTGGTTTCCAAAACTTAGAAATAGTCTGGAACATTTTATTTATTTTTTTCAGGACTGTAATTCAATAATTCTCACTGATAACATTTTTATTTTCATTTTCATTACTAGTTTTTTAAGATAATTGCCCTTTTTCTCTTAAAAGGAAACAAAACAAACAGAATAATTTATTTCAACATAATCTGAACCTTCAAGGTGACTCTATTTTCCAAAACATCCCATATTACATCTTTAAAAGCCATAATTCAGTTATAATGTTCTTTGGTGGAATTGCATGGCTCATTGCAGAACTTAAATGTTTGCAGTTTCCCTTCCCAGTTTCCTAATCTATGGCTGTTCAGGACTCAGAGGTAACCAGTCCAAGCTTAGAGAACTTCTCTGTTCATCTATTCAGACATTCCTTGCTGTCTACATAATTCCTACATGTGAACAGTAAGCCAGCATTCTTCATTGTGCATAACTTATCTTGAATGTCTCGTCTCTCTCACTCGCCCTCCTGCTGCTGGCGTCGCTGCAGCGTAATCCTCCCCCTTCTCTCCTCCTCCAGCTTCCTGTCAGTCCAACTGGTTCTGGTGTTTGATCTTTGGGTTGTCCACACTGTCCCTCAGCCAATGTCCATATTGTCCACAAATGAAACAAGCTTCCAACAGTTCAGCGTGGTGTCGTCTTCTCCTCACGTCTCTGAATAAAATCTTTTCCTTTCCACGATGGTGGGACGATGCTTGCAATGCTGAAAGGGTTTTGCCTGGATTGTTGATTCAATTCCTGCTCCGTCCGCCTCTGTTGTTGTGTCCTTGGCCGAGACATTTCACCTGTCTTGCCTGCTTGTGATGGTCAGAGTCCCTGGCTTCTGCCAGACTTCACCCAGAGCAGCTGTAGCCACGGGTCAGTAGGTTGCCACCATCAGCCATGTGCTGCAGAGCACCAGTTATAATCCCAATGTCCAGCAAGAGACCTCATGAGTTTTCTCATGGTCGTCTCCTGCATGAGAAGCTTCCATCAGTCACCAGATGTCAGCAGACACTTCAGGGCCTGGAGGTGATGGAGATCTTCTTGATTCTCTGGATCTTGTTGATCACATTTATCAGCTAGTAATGTGAGAGGGACATCGTCTAGTCTATAGCAGGACAAGCTTGTCAAACCAGGGTCCAAACTACATTCCACACATGTCAGACCTTTAAGACAATCACCAGATCAACCATTTGACCCAAGACGTCTTCAGGTCTCTTCTGCTGTCACAGCTGTGGAAACATCTAAACATCATCTGCAAACTTATTTAATGGACAAACACATTTTGCAGAAATACACAAACAAAGCAGATATAATACGTAAATAAATGAGAAAAAGTTTCATCAGTTCCATCAAAAATGAAATCAGACTGAAAACTAAATTTTCTATTACATTGGAATCAGCTGAAAACAGATACATGCTGCATTTTTCATGCTCTTAATGTGGATTTTTGCTTCCATTTCACAATTTACTCACCACTTTTTGTTGATCTGCCACATGAACTGAATCCTAACAGACTAAATGTTGGTTCCACTTCATCATCCTGAGTGTTTCTGACTTGTTGCTGCAGCGCCCCCTGCTGCCCCTTCTCTCTACTTCTCCTCCTGAGAGGGTGAGACCTGCTCCCAGCTCTCCATCTAACAGCGGAATTGAGTTTCATAAACCTGCTGGGTATCACCCTGTCCAGAACTGAGGGAAACTGCTGGCCTGTGGAGAAAGACTCACCTGGTTCCTGACCACCTCCATCCAGGTGTCCCACCCTTCTTCCCCCTGTGAGTTAGTCAGACTGAGCCGCCTGCAGCCAACTAGTTTCACAGACCACACATGTTAACGGTCGCTCTTTGAAACCAGTCAAACCAGTAGGNTCATGAGAGGCTTATTAATAATCGAGAAATAAATATCAATCCTGGAAACCTGATATAATAACGGACTGAATGATGTGATTTTAATGTAATCTTTATTCATGGGGCGCAGGCTGTTGCCACGGCAACGGGTGCGCTAACATAGAGAGAGAGAGAGAGAGAGAGAGAGAGAGAGAGAGAGAGAGAGAGCTGAGTTTAAAATTGCCTTTATTTCACACTCCTCATGTCAGACAACAAAAAACAATCATAAATACAAACTCAAAAAAAGGAAAAACTAAAGATGCCTCATCCAATGTACACAAAACATCAATACCCCACTTGCACACAAAACCATCAATGTTCTTTGTCAACTTAAAAAACTCAAACACGAATTCGAGCGATTATCAGTCTCTGAAATAAAACACAAGCATCATCTGTGTGATGACGGTTCTTTTTGTTTCTCCTCAACAACCATATTGCCAGTTTTGCAGTCCCAGAAATAAAATTCAAAAGAATGTGAATAGATTTCTTTCCTGCACAAACCGTGGACCATAAATAAAAACAGTTAGAAAACGGTTCACCAAACCCACCAAACAAACGACCTAAAAGAACAAAAAGAGGATTCAATCTTGAACATTCGACAAATAAATGAGATAATGTTTCATCTTGAGAACAATGACAACAGGAAACACTAACGCCAGGATGAAGGTGTGCCAGATACCCGTCTGTAGCTATGGCCCCAGGCACAATCCTCCACTGGAGGTCACCCACCCGTTTCTCAATGGGGGGTTTGTACAGGGACCACCAACAGCCTCTTGGGTAGAGCTGGAGTCAAACAACTCAAACCACTTCGACACCCTCATTTCTGCCAGAGAGCGTAAATTCAGCACCTTCACAGAGACATGATACAAAACTTTCTTCCCCAGGCCTTCAAAACAACCCCAAGGAGTATCTTGGAGAGACAACAACAACTCTGGCTCATCCACTGATCCACTGCAGGAGAGACGATCAGGGAAGGAAACATGTACTCATCATCCCATTGGTCAGACAGAGTACTGTTAACAGCAAACGCTCTGATGGAAACTGGCAGAGATGCACATGTTTCTTCTTCAATCCTTAATGCGAGTCTGTTGGACCGTATCTCCATCAGACTGTCCACAGACAGCTTCATCAGGTGACCCAGCTTCACACGGCCTGCTTCCCTCATCCTGGATCTTAGTGTACCAGATGAGAGGAGCTGTGACGAGAGGAAACTGTTTTCAGAGGCTCTTCAAAAACCCACATTCCAGGTGTTGCCTCAGTCTCTCTCTCAAAGGTGAGAATCTTCCAAGCGTTTAGCACAGATTGGTAGAACGGGGTGAGACCAGACAAATCCAAAGATCCTTGTCTCAGCAGAAAGAGATGTTTATCAAATCCCATACGACCTGCTTTCCTTAGCAGAAGACGNAGGTCCAGCATAACAGTGGTCAGCAGGAGCAGCTTGGAGTCCAGTCTTCTTCAGCTGCTCCACTAAAGCTGCTAGGATGGTGTTTTTCTTCAAAATAGGCCTTGGTATGAATGTCTCCCTGCACTGAGGGCAGCTCTAGATTCCTTTGTGATCCTCTTGATCCCATTGATCTTTAATGCAGTTCATACAGTAGCTGTGTCCACAGGGAGTCGCCACCGGATCCGTCAGTAGATCCAGACAGATTGAACAGGAGAAAGTTCCTTGGTCGAACTGATTCTGCTCCATTTCTGCTCTCAGTCACAGTGACTGTCTGAGTTTCACTTCCTCCAAATAAACTAGTTTAATTGAGTCCACGTCTCGTGTTTCAGTGCAGAGAGGTTGCAGCCAATCAGGTTTTACCCACAGCTTATCTTGGTTACACCCAGCTTCAAAGTTCAGATCATAAAAATCCGTAAACATGATTCTAATTCAATATTATCAGGGAACATGATTAAATATTACCATTTATAATAGCTTGTACACGTCTTATTTTATCTACTGCACACGATGGAACGACTCTCCGCATTCTTCTTCCCAACCTGCCATGCATCCACCATGTAAATTGACCATCTGCTCAATATTAAAATAACTTAACTAAGGAAATCAACACAAAATTCACTGCAGGTTAAATATTTTTTTAAATAGTCATTATGCTGCTTACATTTTCACATCATAACGTGATAAATACCAAATAACTGATCAATGTAATCTTTCAAAAAATAAACACCGAAAAAGTTAAAACTCAAACAATTTTGACACTTATTGTAGTAATAAATGTATTGGTGTTATCTCATTATGTAAACATGTGGAATCTTTGAATTTTGGTATTAAGCTCCATGTTAATGAATATATAGTTAAAAAATACATTAACACAGTAAATAAGGCAACAAGAATTCAAAGATTTAAAGGTCTTCTGTATAAGGTTATGATTTTTAAGTATTTACTATGGTATAAACCTTATTAGCGTAAAACAACTCCTTGAAATGTGAAAACCTTTGTGTCTCCAAAATGATGTCTTGTCTGCAGAGTCTCTCTTGTGGATCCATGACATGGTTTTTGTTTGCTGTTTTGTCTGTTTTGTGTGGAATCTGCCACTGACAGAGCTTCTTCCATCATAGCCTTCATGTAGCTGTAATCCTTCTGAAGCGGTACTGGTCTGGCTCGGGACTTCTGGTGGACTTTGCTCCATGAGAGTTTGAACATGGGTTCACCAGCACTCTCCCCTTCTTCGTATACCGCCTATTAAATAAACATTAATAGTTGCAATAACTGTTTCAGAACTGTTTCACATTTATATAGATGCATGATTTACACTCCACACAGGTGTAGTAACAATACACTAACCTGTTCTCTGTTTGCATTGTTATTGTGATCCAGTGCAGCAAGCATGGAAGCGTAACCAAAATGTGTTTTTTTGGCAGGTACGAAAGCTTCCACTAAAGCTATTGTGGCTTTAGTGTAATATTTTCTATTTTACCTCAAGTTTGGTGGTGTGGATGCACTTTGTAAGACGGTCCAGGTCTTTCAAAAGCTGCTTGTCTTTTATCATTTTTCCAACATGAGCATCAGATCCTGGCCTTAGCCACAGCTTAGTCCTCTGACTTGAGTCACTCAGAAGTTCATGAGCTCATGCATGATAGTGTTTGTTCCCTGGCCAGTCGTGTCGGTTGGTGACATGGTGAATCAGTGACACCCACTTCTCCTTCAGCGTTTCTGCATTTCCCCCACAGGTTTGTGTTCTCCACCAGAAATGATTTATAATGGACCGAATCCACTCTGCAAGCTCTTCACATGACTTCCACTTTGCTGCAGCAGCCAGTTTTTTGGACACCCCTCTTGCCACATGCCAGGATCAGATTCATGGCGTTTTTTGGGATTGTTGACCCTCATTTCTTTAATAATTTGCAGATGTCTGTCTGTGCAAACCGTAATGACCTTCACTCCATTTTGCTCTATGTTATTAAGAGCCTCCTTGAACCCTTTAGTCTCCATTGCATTAGAGCTTGAAGGTTGTGGTTTCCTGCTCCTTTGGTTCCTGTCAGTGAGGCTGGGACTGGCATCAGAACCTACAGCCATTCATACATGTCATGTCCAGTGTTAGTTGGAATCCGTCATTCTGTAGCTCTTTTGTGTCGTCTGTAATAATGAAGGAGCCACACTTTAAACCAAGGGTGTCAAACTCATTTTGGTTTAGTTGCCGCATACAGCTTAATGTGACCTGCAGGGGGCCACACACGTAAACTCATTGCAAGATTAACCAATAAAAATGGACTTGTTGAGTTTTATATTAAACAAATTTCACTTTTACAAAATATATTATGAATAATCTCAGTTTTTAAGAAAGGTATCTGCAATTTCAACAATACCTTTACTCAGTTAAACATTTATTTAAGTGCATTATGCATAAGAATTGATCACAGTGTTTGTACAATGTTGCAAAACATTTATTCACAGTTTTTGGAATTTAAAAACACTGTCCTGCATCACAAAATACATCAACCAGATAACAATTAAGAAATGATTTAAAATCAATTTTCTGCATCTGGGAAGCAATTTGAACAAATTATCTGGCTTCACACATTTGAAATCTTAAGTGTCAGGTGTTTTAAACAGACATTTTATTAAGTACATTTGTTGATGCATAAAATGCATACATATAGAAAAACTTGCATACATAAGATGTATGTAAGTTAGCATGCACGAGAAATATGAGGTTACCAGGGCCAAAATAAAAGCTGGTAAAGCTGTTTACAGAACCTGAAGCTCAGTGCTGCCATCTGCTGGTTGTTCCAAAGCAGTGTTCCATCATGTTGTCTGCTCTGAATATAACACAGCGCTCCTCGTGGACAGCATAAGAACTGCAGATTTTCAATTAAACGAAGTACATGTTTTTTTAATGGACAATGATAATGCATTTAGCCGCCAGGCTGGACTAAACAAAAAAGCAATCTATGCAACGTTTTCCACCTTTTTCTCTACAGAATCAAACATCATAGCTATTTTACGATCAACAAAGCGGCGACTCATTTATTGAATGTCCACAACATCTTTTAGATTTTTCTTTATGCTGAATATCTATTAGTAAGACAGTTTTGCGAGGATTAATACAGCTTAATGCAGTAGCAGAAATAATCAAATCAGTAAAATCAACCATCTATCTTTCCCTAATGCTGACACTGAGAACTAAAAAGGGAACCCTTGAGAAACGGACGGAGTGCAGGATGTTTGGACCCCAGAACCGGCCTGATGATATAGAACGTGTTGCAGCAGGAAGAAGAGGAGGAGGAGGATGATCGACGAAGGTCTGTAGGTCTGATGAGTTTTGTCTCTGCATGGCTGTGAGGTCACGCAGGCCTTGGTGCTGGCAGGAAGAGGACTGACTTAGAGCTGCAGGTCTTGGATCTTAGGGTGACTTACTCATGCGTGTAGCGATCCTCAGCTTCTTGTCTTCCAGATCTGAAGCCCCTTCATCTTGTTTCAAGATCTTTCTGGTCTGTTGAGATGTAGGCGAGCTGACCACATGAAGGAAGGCCCCAGTTCCTCCTCTTTACCTTTGGTCTTTGTCTTTATCTTCATATTTGTCTTGGTCTTTGGTTTCAGAACCCAGCTAATGAGAGAAGTGCGATGTGAAGCCACATGTTGGGGGCTGACAGGTTGGTCCCCATGCGTAGGACAGTCTCCGGCTCTCCGGCTCTTCTTCACCTTTACAGGGTTTATCCTCCCTATAGATACACTTGCATTGGCTGGCTCTGTTTTCATGCTTGTTTCATTGGCCGTCTGCTTGGACAGATGATCTCATGTCCATCATTGTCTTAGAAGACATTATGTCCTGATGTCTGTGTTCATGGCTGATTTGATGTTTCAGGTTTTTTGGATCACAAAATAGAAAAGGAATCAAGTTCAAATCACTTTGATCTAAACTGATTTAACAACAAATAATACATTGAAATACATGGATAAAAGCAAGTTAAAGGAAAACCATCAGAGTCCAGAGAAGTTTAGATTTTCATGAAATATTTCTGTCATCAGAATGAAAGAAATCATCAGCAGTGATTTCCTTTATGGCTCCTGTAACACAAAGAACTAAACCGGAAAAATAAAGAAGATCAGAACAGCAGAGACACCAGAACCATGAACCAGTATTGTGGTCAAGACCACTTAACCCGAGACCAAGACCAGTGTATCAAGACCCAGACAAGACCAAGACTTTTAGGGTCTGAGACCAAGTCAAGACCAAGACCATGGCAAGTCGAGACCGAGTCAAAACCAAGACCAGCAGCCCGCGCTAGATGACACGATAAAATGTAAAATATGATCAAAATTGCTTCTCAAATTGATAAAGATCCATATTTCCATAAAGATTCATATTTTATACCTTTATATCTAGGTATAAAAATACCTAGATATTAAATACTCAGTAGATTTTACCAATATTAAATATTCCATCTCTGTGCTACAAACCGCGGTGCTCTTGTGTCATCCCTAAAAATATAACGCCCTGGGCTTTTGCCCATATTGCTCATTTCAGAAACCACCACTCTCTGCACCATTAAACATAGCAATTGAGGCAATGCCCTGACGGTAAATAACGCTCAACTATGAACACTGACAAAGGAACAACAAGCAAGAAGTAACCAAGCAGAAGGCGCTCATCGTGACTGTTTTCACTCTCTATCCCAGTACATGAAGCCAGGTAGTCTGACACCATGGCAGACATTACAGCTGCCACTTTGAACGAAAACAATCAAAGAGCATTGTGCATGCTATGCGTGCTCTTTCGTCCTTGTGTTTTAGTTATTTGTTCATTTAAAAAATATCAACATACATAATTAAATAAAATATTATAGCTACTGCAGTGTACGCAGAGCATTAGAAGAACAAAGAACGGGTGTTCTGTCAGGTCAGATCGTCATACGCTTAGCACAAACTCACTGCTATATCTATCAGGCACGTCATTACCATAAGATTTAATTTAATCAGCAACATAGAATCATGACTTAGATCGTCATACACTTTGTTATTAAGAGTTGTATGGCATCCTGACTTAGTGCTTAAGTAGGTTAATGAGTTTTACACGGGCGTTTGTTGTAGCTGCAGCCAGACCCTACTTTAAATACACTTTGAAACCATGACAACGCATGTATATCTATATAGTTATCATTGAAAACAATTTAATGTCTTATTTTTGTCATAACTTGCTGCGTATGGTGAAATGACAACTCCTCTGATGGTCAAACTTTTTAATGCGCATGCAGGCATGGTACTCACTGCATGTTTGCTATTCTGACAGCGTATGGTAATCTGATAGAACAACGGTTCTCAGTGAGTGACACTCCAGTCCTATCTAATAAGTAAAGAGCCGTTCAGAAGAATCATACTGTTCCTGAATGTCGCATCACTATATTGCAGACTTTTGGACACAGCGTTGTCCCATATATGCGACAAGTCAGTCAACACCAATAACTCAGGCAGTGAGTGACAACTTTTTTTCATCACAAATGCTTATTCTATACAACTAGCTTTGCTAGCATCATGTCATCGGAGCTTACCTTTCTTTGAGCTACTTTTCTAAGTGACGAAAAAAGTTAGATGTAGTCTCCACCGTCTGTGACAGCGAAGTTAGCTGTGGCCATCGGATTTCTTATATATACAACGCTATTCTATTACTGTCGATTAGACAGACATCTTCTGCCGCTGAGAGAAAACCACTGCGTATGTCTCAGAGCACCGTGTGTGAGTGAAAGGTTGAGAGGGGGAGAGGAGCGTAACAGAAACACATAATTGCTTGGATTTTAATTGGTGCGTTTTGCATCCACTGAAAACAAAGATGTTAACAAATAAATTGGACAGTATGCTGCACATTTAGTGATATTTTCACAGTTGTCGTCTCGACTGGTCTTGAAATAAAATGCCGAGTTCTCAGCACCCGAGACCAAGACAAGACCAAGACCAAATGCAGTCGAGTCCCAGACGAGACAGAGACCATCAATAAATGGCCTCGAGACCAAGACCGATCTCGAGTACTACAACATTACCATGAACCCTGATCAACAACCTGAGAGACAAGAGAGAATCTATCTGGGTTTACAGAACTCTGCTGAGGATCCAGAACAAACACAAACTCCAGCCAGTATCGGTTCAGTGAATCTGGTCTGGACTCTGTGGAGGAGAGTCATGGTTTCAGAGACGCTGTAGAAGGACAGAATACCTGCTGTGTGATCCAGGTACACTCCGACTCTGGAGGAAACTGGACCCAAGATGGAGGTCCAGATGGTGTTGTGTCTAAACCCTGAACTGATTTGAGAACAATCTAATGACCAAGATTTGTCATTATATCCAAAACCACATTCATACCCACCTCCTGCTCTGCTGATACTCTTGTATGCGACTGATATATTAACTGTGCCTCTTCTCTCCACTTCCCAGTAACAACGTCCAGTCAGACTCTCTCTACTCAGAACCTGAAACCATCCAGTGAATCTGTCTGGATGACTAGAATAAAACTGATCCTGATTCATCCTTGTCACCTTCCTGTTTCCCTCTGATAGTACCAGCCATGTGAATGCTGTGTTTGGATCCAGAGTGATTTCACATGAATATCTTAAGAATCCAGCTCTGCTCTTTGGTTCTGGTTCTGACAGTAGAACATCCACCTCAGTGACCATCAGTGAGATGTTTGTCCATGAGTCTCTCAGGACGTCCTGTAGTTTGTCTCTGAGCTCTGACACAGCTGCTGTCACGTCCTCAAAGTGTCTCAGAGGACGGATGTTGATGCTGGATGAGTGTGTCGACTCACTGAGTGCTGGCAGTGAGGGGTAGTTGAGGAGAAACTGGTTGTGATCCTCTGTGTGTGAGAGCTGCTCCAGCTCAGCGTCTTTCCTCTTCAGCTCAGTGATCTCCTGCTCCAGCTTCTCCTGAACATCTTTGACTCGACTCACTTCAGTTTCCTGCTGGGATCTGATCTGCTGCTTCACCTCAGAGCTTCTTTTCTGGAGGAGACGGATCAGCTGGGTGAAGATCTTCTCACTGTCCTCCACTGTTTTATCAGCAGAGCGATTGATGGCCTCCACCTCCTGCTGAAGCAGCTTCACATCTTTCTCCTGGTCCTGGATTCTCTGCTGGATGTTTCCTCGTCTCTCCTCCAGCTCTCTCTGCCTCTCAGTCCTTTCTGCTGCAGCTGACACTGTGTCGTGACCTTTATGTTCATCCACAGAGCAGAGATAGCAGATACACTTCTGATCAGTGCGGCAGAAGATCTCCAACAACCTATCATGCTTAGAGCAGATGTTCTCCTGGAGGTTCTTGGACGGCTCCACCAGCTTGTGTTTCTTAAATGCAGCTGAATCATAATGAGGCTGAAGGTGTTTCTCACAGAAAGAGGCCAGACAGACTAAACAGGACTTGATGGCTTTCAGTTTTCTTCCAGTGCAGGAATCACAGGCCACATCTTCAGGTCCAGCATAACAGTAGTCAGCAGGAGCAGCTTGGAGTCCAGTCTTCTTCAGCTGCTCCACTAAAGCTGCTAGCATGGTGTTTTTCTTCAAAACAGGCCTTGGTATGAATGTCTCTCTGCACTGAGGGCAGCTGTGGATTCGTTTCTGATCCTCTTGATCCCAGTGATCTTTAATGCAGGTCAGACAGTAGCTGTGTCCACAGGAAGTCGTCACCGGATCCTTCAGTAGATCCAGACAGATGGAACAGGAGAAAGTCTCTCGATCCAGCTGAACTGCCTGCTGCTCCATTTCTGCTCTCAGTCACAGTGACTGTCTGAGTTTCTCTTCCTCGAAACAGAAACAGGTTTTTCCTGATTTATGACTCATGTTTCAGTGCAGAGAGGCTGCAGCCAATCAGGTTTTACCTACAGCTTATCTTGGTTACACCCAGCCTACTAGTTCAGATCACAATAATAATCCTTCCAAGGTTACACCCAAAGTTTTATCAGATCATGAGGTTTATCTTAGGTAAAAAAGACAATACTGTATACAAATGGGCAGGGACACATTATAGGGTGCAAAAAGTGATGACAATTCTATAGCTCCCTGACCAACCGGGGTCCCTCCACAATTTATTTATGTATGTATTTATTTATTTTTGTTCATAGAAATTAAAAAAAGATTGGGGCCCTGTCATTCACAAAATTAATCATGTTGCCTTTAAAGGCGGCTTGGAAAAACAGGTTATGACGTGTTAGCAATGGACTAAACAGTTTTAACTGCTGAAAACAGTGACAGAGGACACAGATATGTGAAGTGTGGAAGCCCCTATTGTATTAAACTGTTATTGGAATAACAGAGTTGGTTACCTTAAGGTAAAAACAACAAACAGATTCCAGTCCAGGGGGGAACTGCTGACTCACCACTTTTTGTTGATCGGTCACATAAACTGAATCCTAACAGACTAAATTTTGGTTTCACTTTATCATCCCGAGTGTTTTGACTATATTTACATCCTTATTCAGTTTATAAAACACAATTTTCTGTTTATTTTTTGTAATTTTTGTCTTCTAAATTGCTGAATATATGTTTATTGTGATCTGTAAAGTGATTTATTCTGCTGATTACGTTGCAGCAGCAGCGGTAGCTTCTTGGGTTCAGTGCAGCCTTGTTGGGAATTATCCCCCTGGGGGTTTATGAGGTTCCTGATTAAATGGTTTAGTCATTGTAATCAACAGCTTGTTACTTACCTTCACTTAGATATATTAGGTCAGATGCTTGATGCTTTTATTCCTCATGTCTTCTTGCAACAAGAATAACCCCATATATCTTTTTTTTCACCCTTTAAGCCATAAATTTATCAACATATGCTTCCTGCTCAGTCTACCAAAATCATTCAGAATCACTGCTGAGCCTTTGAACACCAATCGTTTGAAATCGTTATCTTCTAAAGGGATTACAATCGTATTCCTCAAATCCCTGACCATGTACCTCCCCTGCACGCCTCTGTGCCGACTCAACAGAGGCGTGAGAGCAAGTCAGGCTGCAAATCTGCCAGCTACGGCACAAAATTACAGCAAAATGTTGTGGGAAGATTGTGGAAGAATTCCCACAAACGCCTGATCCAGGTCAAACTGTTTAAAGGCAGTTTTACAAAATACCAAGACATTTACACAAGAGGATTAGAGCCGTTAAAAAAGAAGAAAACAATCTCAGAATTCTGGGTTTTGTTCTCGGAATTAAAGTCCGAATTCTGAACAAGGTCATAATTCTGAAGTTAAAGTCATAATTCTGAGAAAAAAGCTAAAAATTCTGCAATTCAACTCTGAAGTCTGAGAAATAAAAAACTCAACTCTGAAATTAAAATCTGAATTTTGACTCTGAATTCTCAGAGTAATATCTCAGAATTCTAATTTTGAGAATACAGTCAGACTTCCGAGATTAAAGTCAGAATCCTGAAATTAAAGTCCAAAGTCTGGGAGAAAAAGGTCAGAATTCTGAGAAAAAACTCCAAACTCTGAGATTAAACTCCAAATTCTGAGAAAAATCCCAAACTCTAAAATTTAAGTCAGAATTCTGAGAGAAAAAATTCTGAATTATGACAAAACCCTCAGAATTCTGAGATTAAAATCTAAATTCTGAGAACAAAGTTCAGACTCTGAGAAGTAAACTGAGAAGTAATCTGAGATTAAAGCCAGAATTCTAACAAAAATTACAGAATTCTGAGAAAAGTCATAATTCTGAGATTGAAAACAGAATTCTGTTTTTGTAGGCGTCTTCCAAAGAAACTGAATTTCAACATGGTAATAAAACATTCTAGAAGCATTTTTATTCTTCTTTATTCTACAATTTGACTAACAGACATAACTTTGCTCACCCTTCCTACAACATGAACGGTTTAGTCAAAGTCAAACCGTGAGACGAAAAAATGTTTTACAGTGTTTGTAAGTATCTGCTTCCAGCTGTGTTGTGTTTAACTGAGTGGATGAACAAGAAACCCATTTAAAGCAGTTTGTAGAGCCCAGATGAGGTTGTACAGGTGATGTATAAGTGTGGCCCATTAACCGTTTAACTCCATAGTGGCGGCTCTTAATGGGATTAAATTACATACCTTCTCCACTAAATAATTATATTCCTGCTTGACTAAACAAGAACTTCACTCTGCAATGCAGCTGAGTCAAGAAGGCTTCATTTGCAGGCAGCTTTATGACACTCTTAGCTTTATTCCTGAGTGAATCATTTCATGTACGGCTTTATTTCACAGACATTATGACTTATTTTTGGTGTATTGCTGTAGCATTGTACATATAAATTAATTACTTTGTGTTTCTGGTCGCCTGTTCAGCAAAGGATTAACACCCTGTGTTACCTTTACTGTAACACATCCCTGTTGAATTCTGGCTTCTTAAGGTTGTTTGTAGCTGAAAACACACAGTTTTTGGGTTGCTTTCTTCATTATTCCACATAATTTAATACATAAAACATCTCTGGACATGCATAGGTGGGGAAGGTAACACATGAGTCGCATTGAAGTCAGAACGCAGCTCACTCCGCCATGACAGACGCCAAAACAGCATATGGTAAAAAAAAAAAATTCACTTTCAAAACATCTTTTATAGTTAAAAATCTTTATTTTTAGTAAAAAAAAAAAATCAGTTTAATTTATTTTCTTTTGACCAAACTTTATGGCCCCAATTTAGTTTCTGACATCTTTTCCCAAGTTCAATGCTGTAATGTCTTCACCAGCTTTCAGAGGTGGTAGTAGCTAGTTACATTTACTTGAGTACCTTTTTAAATTTATTTTTAGAATAATTTTTTTGTACGGTGCGCTTTTTACTTTTACTTTGAGTAATTTTATTATAAAGCATCTCAGCTTATAGGTTTTCTCCAGACTGTATGATAAACATGTTTTAACCAATAATTCACCAGACACAGACTCACACCTGCAGTTTTTTTTCTTTATTTCATATGTTTTTTTTTTTATTGAAAGAAACTGATTTGAAAACATTTTCTTTTGCCTGATTTTATTTTATTTTTTTATTATTGTCATTTTGGTCCTTAAAATACCAAAATTTCCACTCAACTTCATATTTTGGTCCATCTGATTATGTAATTTTTAAATAGTAAATGACTGATCGTTTGATCAGTTTCTCGGTACTTGAGTAACTTTTTACCAAATATTTTTTTTTTACTCTTGAGTAATTTCTTTTGCAAAAATAATGAAGTACCGCATCGACGATCAGTAAAGCAGAGATGTACGCTATAGTTCATAATGTACATGTACAAGGGACCCCCAGTGTGTTTGGGTTATCTTTCTGTGAATAACAAAAATCTTCCAATACGTGAGATCCCTTCTAAAAACTTATATATTATTCAAACACTAAATACACTGAAAAAACACACAATCTTACCAAATATTTTTCTCTAGTTTTAGTGAAAATATCTTGGTACACTTGAGATAAAACAAAACTAACTTAAAAGTAACTCATCAGTAATATGTAGAGGTTTGTTTTAAGTAATTCCTTGATATTGATGAAAAAGTTCTAGTTTTTTTTGGAGATTATTTCACTTGTAGCATGGGGAAATTATCTTGTTCTAAGTAAATTTATCTGCTAAAGGAACCAGCATTTTTCACCAATATTAAGTAATTATTTACTTAAAACAAGCTCCCATATCTTGCTGACAATATATATTTTGTCTTATTTCAAGTGCAATAAGACATTTGCAGTAGAAACTACTCCAAAATACTTGGTAGTATTTGGTGTTTTTGCAGTGAATACCCTAATATGCATTATTACTCATCGTGGAAACTGTGTATTTTTCCTCGGCACTGTCAAAGACATAAAATGTAGAGTTATAGGTGGAGGATATTCATCTAATGTATTCCCTGAACTGCACCACTGCTTGAATATTTAAAACTAAAGCTCATTTCCCATGTTTCTGTGAGAAGAAGCTGCATCAGCAGTAAGATGGTTTGCATGGTGGCCCCCTGCTTGCTCTTTAGAAATGGCACTCTTCCTTCTGTCACCAACTCTTCCTGCATTCGCTGCTATAGCAGAGTTTGAATTTTTTCCTTTTAAGCAAACTGGAAGAGCATTTTTTTCTTCCAAATCCAGGAAGTTTCTGCACCTGCTAACACTAAAGGACTGTCAGGCTGTGTCCATACTTGTACAAATGCTGCTTTACTTTTTCCACTAATGCAGCATTTTATACAACTTGTCGCTCATCCTTACACACACACACACACACACATACACACACGCACACACACACACACACACACACACACACACACACACACCAAAAATCTTTTGGAAAGCACAGTATAAAATTATGTTTTATTGGACAAGTGGAATAAGGTGCTGTTATGAATGAGCAATTAATCATCTCCACAACCAGCCCTCAGGTTCTGTCACCCTGCTGACATTCAGGCTTCAAACTTCCCTTTTTGATCACTTTCACAAACGAGTTGCTTGGCTTTTCTTGAATCTCCTCTGTAGTTGTCCTGCTACAGACTTGGTCTGCCAACTGATGTACAATAGCTTTGTTCTCATTACAAATGTGCGCTAATCTCAAAAAAAGCAACATTTTCTGACTGGTGTTTCCAAAAAATAAGAAGCATACATGTGAATACCACTACCACTCCTACCACTTCCTGTTGTCGTCTTTGCCTGCTGGTTTTTTTTACTGCCGGTGAAAAGTGAAAGACGGTATGAATAAAAATCCATGTTTTTTTTTTTTTTTTTTTTTAAAGACCTATGGATGCACAATATTAGATTTTTGGTTGATATCTGATATGCTGATATATTAACTAATTTGGCCGATAACCGATACCAATACCGCTGTTTTTTTTCCCTATACCTCCTTACTGAAACTATATGGCTTTCTATACTGTGGAATTAAAAAACTGCATTGTCTGTTACCAAAGGAAACTTCAACTTGCATTATGTTTAATGTCAAATTTATTCATGACATTTGCTCTAAGACAGACAACATTCAATTGGTGCAAGTTTGACGTTGTGCTATGCTGCAGGTATCTTTGCTAAGGTTTGTAAAATCCTTTTATATTGGCAAGTTATTTTGACAGAATGGCCGATGTCTGATACCTTACCTATAATATCATGCATCCCTAGAAAAACATGATTTTTTTCAAAACTGACATGTTTCCATTAAGTTAATTTATTTTTATAATTCCAATTTGTGCAATTTTACCGTTAATGGAAATGCAGCTAATGCCTCAAAAAGTAAACCAAGTCAGCTAAATCTTATGCTGCCCTCCGGCCTCTGCTGGTTGCTGATTTCTGCTAACTGTGTTAAACTCTGCTCTGCACTCACCCAGTGTGAGATAATCTGTCTGATGAGCATTGTCTGATTTCCTGACCTGCTTCCTGTTTTCTGACCATCGCCTTTTCCTGCTCCCTGACTGCTCTGTGTTTTTCCAACCTTCTTCTTCTTGTACCTGGATATCGATTACTGCCTCCCTGACTTTGGAATCGTTCTGCCTCATCACCCTTCTTCATTGCTGACGTAAACTCTTTACCTGACCATTGAACTTTCAGTGAAAAATTGGCAGAAACTTCAGAGTGTTGATGTGCAAAACTTGCACAGACATTCAACTAAAGAGTTGCTACTGAAATCATGGAGAAAACTGAGAATATTTAATACTTTTTAGATTTTTATTGGTTATAAATCTTTAATTACTTAACTCAGTACCACTTTATATTGGTATCACATACAATTTCTGTAAAACACATTGGAATTTGTTGTTTCTGACTTACCAAAAAATGTAAAAAGCATTGCTACATCCAAATTAAGTCATTTTCTCTTGGTGCTGGACACAATCCCAGTTAGACCAGTATTGAAGTTGGCAGCTTTACTGCAAACCCTAGTGTTTATATTTTGTAGCCAACTGGCAAAAAACAATAATTTTGCTACAGAACAGCAGCAGCTGATTGTTTCTCACCATTTGAACAATGCAGCTCAGGTTTCCATGGGTGTTGGGTTGTATAGATTTGAGGAATCTACTGACTGAGATTCCTGACTGATGGGGAGACGAGAGAGTGAGGGTGAAAGTGAAGTTAGGGGAGAAATGATGGGAGATTTAAACCTTTCCGTCCAGCTAAAAGAGATTGATGAGGTGCTTTTTCTTGGTCAAGACCTACTGGGAGAAACGTGAACACAGATTTATGTGCTTTCGATAACCTTTGCTACAAGGTTCTGCTCCAGGCATCATGATCACTCTCAGGAGTTTAATGTATAGTAAGTAAATGAGCTGTAAAAGTATACGAGGCACTCTTCCTGTTTAAGTAAGAGAGTATGCATACATCTCCATCAATGTTCCTGCATAAAATCAGAGCAGGATCCGTCTCCACAAGCACTTCTTGTCTGTGCTTCATCCTCTCAGCAGCAAAGCAATATGCGAGATGCATGGTGAGGTAAAAAAGGAAACGTTAACGGTGCATTAGCGTAAGTTCTTTAGTCGGTGACATCAGCAGCTGCTCTCGTGATTGGTGGGACGAAAAAACAGCCCACTCAAGGCCATCCATGGATATCGATTAGATATAAGCGCTGAACGTGACTAAACATGCGGGAGGTGTGAAGATGAGGAGGCTGTTAAAGACACCTAAGTCATGACGAAGGTTCCCACAGCAATGTGGGATTTTTCACTCTATCTGATGGAACGGTTGAGATTGGCAGTTCTGATGGTGGACTTCTCTCAGTCAGTGTTGCTGTAGGCTGTCTTTACAGTGGACAGGGACTCTGGTATTTCCATTTCATGTCCAGCTTCAGTGATGCTGGTTCTGGGGTTGGTCTTGAACACTCTAGCCAGTTTGCTTCATTTGGATAACAGTTTGGATCTTCTACTACCCATCACCAAGAGGTGATCATTCCTGTTAACTTAAGGACTAGCCAGATAAAAACCAGACCATTATTCTACACTTTGCTTCATCCAGAGGGTCTAGACCCTTAGCTATTGAGAAACGATTGCTAGCTAGAAGTGTTGACTCTTTCACATTTGTCTGTCTGTGAAGTATATAATGCGCCAGTTTGATGCTATGAAGCTTACCGGAAGTTGCCTGCGCTGTAAACAACCATCAGCGCTTCTTCTCAGTCGGCTGTTAATGCTAAATCAATATTTAGCCTATGATATATCGCATTAAATAGAAGTGAACAGCTTCGTTCACTTCTATCTCTACCATTGCTAAAGCTACAGAAAATAAGCGTCGTTGTTCACAACTTCTCCTTCTGTCTTCAGTAGAAATTTTACCAGAGAAATCAAGTTCAGAAGTAAAAAAAAACCTGATATACTCGAGCATAAGCCTATATCTTTCCATATGGTCTCCCACTGATTGTAGAAAGACATAATAGCATTACATGGTTGAAAAAGTCCATTAAATTTTATTTGTTAGGAAGTGTTACTTAGTAATGTGTTATCTTATTTTCGTTGCTCTGCCCCTATGTAGATCCAGGAGCATGAATAATATCACTGACATGCCAAATTAAGCAATATCTTAGCAGCACAAGCTGTTCTGGAAACAGACACATTGTGTGCCAGGAAGTACACAGAAAATGCAATTAGCCCCAGAAACCAGGAGAGTGAAACACAGATTTTGCTCCAAAAGGTTAATAGGAGTCATAAAATGAATTCTGAAATGACACAACAAAACGGGTCATTTTTCTTCTGTGTTTTCATGCTTATGACAACAACACATCCTACAACAAACTGAAGATGAGCTGAAGTGTTGTGTCAATAAGAAGTCACATGCAACCCTTTGCCTAATAGGCTGTTATTTAGGTCGTAATATACACAAATGGTAGGTTTTAAAGATTGTGACTGTCTTGGAGGGAAAATCCTGACATTCATGATGTTGCACCATCCTAGCAACCCACACTGGCTGATTTAATCCAGGATAAAAAGGAGGCTATAACCAGAACGCTGGTATGAAGCTGTAGGAGCTGCATGTGTGTGTGCGCCTTTCTGTCAAAACAAGCCTGACATTTACCTTCAGCAGTGGTCAAATATGTGTACAATAGCCTTACATTATTACAGTGCTTGGTAAGTTGTATTTACATTGCAGCAGAACATGTAAAATAACAATAAGCTTTAAGCTTTGCTTTAAAAGACCAACATTGAAAGTTCGTACACAGCAATCCAAACCATAATCAGACTAAAAGGTCTAATATATAGCTAAAATTTAATGTGAACCACTTTTGTGTCTGTACTTGTTATGAAGTCCTGCATGTTAAAATCAGTGAAAGAGAAGTTAGTCGTTCTCCTACCAAACCCTGGCTTTCAGTAACACTCTGCTGTCCCTGCACGAGTTATTATTACAAACCATACTTATCCAAGCCATCATCTATTTACTACATTGTTATCATGTGAGGTTTTGCGCGTTATCGAGTCCCACACACACCATCTGCTTTCAGAGGATCTTTTTTCCCCTGCAGGCAGTGGGACTCATCAAGAGGCAGCTCACAGGGTCACAGAGGAGAGAAAGATAGTCCCCTCTGATTATTCATGTACAGAATTAGCGCAGCATGTTAATCTTCATCAAATGGTGCAATTAAATTGTTAGGGCTCAAGTGGGATCCACTTCTATCAACAGTTTTAAGAGTATTAGGAACCTAACGATGAAAATTTACCTTTAATTTTATTAGATGAGGTCAGCGGACCAGGAAAGTACCTCAAAGCCTTGTTCCTAGACGATGGTTGGTTGGAAATGGGTAGATGGATTTGGACCTCAAATCAGCTGTTTCTTCACCTCGACAGACCAGATCAATTCCAGACTATAACTTTTATGATTCAGATTTTAGCTATTTTTGAATTTGCTAAAACGACAACCCGTTGGCCAAAAAGCTCAACATGATACTTGACAGTTGGGACGATGTTTGGGTTTTTATATCCTCCATGTGTTGTGATGGTCATTTTAGCCCAACAGTTAAAATTTAAGTTCATCAGACAATAGTGCAAATGTCCAAACGCGAAAGTCTTTGTCCCTCAGCACATTTGTAAACTATAAGCTGGCTTTTCATGTCACTTCAGGAACGGTAGCTAACCTATAGTTAGCTGTGTTTTTATGATGATGATCCAAATTATCTTGGCTGCCATTTATTCCCACAGTATTTGACATAATTGGTTTCTTTTCCTGATGGATTCTGTCCCTCATATTCTGGTTGTAAGACAGTCAGTTCTTTTATTAAATGTTTTAATAAGGCATCCAGTCTGTAATTTGGGCATTTTTTTAAAAACCCAAATGACATATTTTGTTTGGACATTACCAATAAATCAATCAATTAAGATTTTGGACCTTATTTGTAATTTTTAGTTGTTGCTTTTCATCAACTCTGGATCGTTCCAAAGACAATAACTTCAGTTTTGTTTTTGTTCAGCTGGAGAAAGTTTTGGCACATCCAGACATTTAGCATTTATCCAGTAAATGTTGGATGGGTTCAGAGTCACCTGGTGACATCCTGATGTAGATCTGTGCATCATCTGCATAGTTCTGGTAGCTGATCTTACTTCCTGTTATAACCTGAGCCAATGGGAGCATATAGATGTTAAATAAGAGGCATCCTAGGATTGAACCTTGGGGTACCCCACATTTGACTTACTGTTTTTACCTCCAGATAACTGAACGTAACAATGTCATACATTTGGCATTTATTATTCTTACAGCACATCCAATATCAAATCAGAAGACATTTAAGCTTTCACAAATTGTTTAACGGTGTAGTAAAATATCTGATAAAAATTAAAGCATAGCAATTTTTTAAAGTTTCTCCTGACTGATACATTTTGATTTTAAGTTCTCTTCAAATTGTGGCTTTTACCATCAGTTATATGAATGAGGAAATGTCAGTAAAATCTTAGGGGAACAGATGAAGATTATTTCCTTGTAATTAGATTCACCATAATTGGTGGCAGGTGTGAACTCTGGAAGACTGAATCAGTTGTAATTAGTCTTCTTTTTACTTGGGTATTGTAACAGGGCTGCGAACACTTCCGAGTACAATTGTGTGTGATTGAGGAAGGATTCATGCAATTATGTAATTTACTACTGAGCAGAGTGCAGAAGTTATATCTACCTGCAAAACCTTAAAAACCTGAAGTACAGCCGTTTGCAAAATGCAGATGTTGTTGATAAAAGGTCTCTGCTGTTCAACAAAAACAAAGAAATGGAAGGAATGTTTTTATTGTTAAAGAATGATGTGAAGGTGAAGCAAACCGGTGAAACTCTGCAGACACGGCAATAAAAATTCAGTGCATCTTTTTTTGTCTCTACTTCATGATGGATCTGGAAGAAGTGATTTGCATAATGCACCTGTGATAAAACCTGATTTTACAGCTTGGGAATTTCTGCATGCATTGAATTCTGCTTTTATTTTTATTCGGTCATAATTAAGAACCTTGAAATTGCATCAATCTGATTGTTTTTATTTTTAGGTGATAAAAAGGCCTCCTTATTATTTTAAATATGACCCAGAACTCACAGCTGCATGATCTGCTTCCGATAACCACATTTATTTTCCTTTACAGTTGCTTATTATCCATCACTGTATTAATTCCAGATCTTAATTCCCTTTGCAAGTTTGGGTATGGGAGAGCAGCATTATGTTTTCACATTTAATTTCCACAAACAGCTAATCGTCATGCATAATTCAGCACGGCAAGTGTTTAAACAAGCTCACAGGCTTTGGGTAATGCTAATTGAATTTGAAAATGAAGTATCTCAAAGACAAATTGTTTGCGACTTCATTCTCCGCTATAATTACTCATGTTAAATGAAGGTGAGAAGATGCGACAATGTTAAAAATGCATCCCTCCTGCAAACAAATGTGACGCTTGCATTTTAATCAAGCTGAGATGATAATGTAAGTTTTGCAAGCTGTTACTGTTTGACCTCTTTTGTGCAAAACTGCAAGGCACACATGAGGAACTTGATGTTTTAGTCATTAAAAGCAGATGGTTAAAGTTGCTTTTGCATATTGTCTTAGCACATCCGATGTAGTGTGCTAATTTACAGTAACCATTTGCTTTTTGCCACATGCATTGTTTAGAACAGGGACGTCAAACTCTGTTTTATTTCGGGCCACATCAGGATTATAATAAAAGGGTCGGTTGTAGTCAAATGTGTTGATAAAAAACATTGACAAACCTCTAAAATAACAAACTGCCTCTGATCTTGATGAAAACTTAAAGTTAAATGATACATGCATGCATATAAAATCTACAGGAGATTATAGTCACTGAAAACGAGACATCTGGCTTTAATCTTCTGAGATCAAAAATCAGAATTCCAAGATTTTTCCCCAGAATTCTTAATTTTTCTTCAGAATTCTGATTTTTTTTCTCAGAATTTTGCCATTTTTCCCTCAGATTTCTGACTATTGTTTTGCAGTGTTCACTCTTTTTTTCTTTCTCAGAATTCTGACTTTTTTCTCCAGAATTCAGATTTTTTCCCCTCTCTGGAATTCTGCCTTTTCTTTACAGAATTCTGACTTTTTTCTCTCAGAATTTAGACTTCAGAAAAATTAAGTTTTTTTTCCTCAGAATTCAGATTTTTTTCTCCAGAATTCAGATCTTTTTCCCCCATTGTTCTGTTTTCTATAGAATTCAGATTTTTTTTCCATAAAATTCTGACTTTTTTCACCAGAATTTTGATTTTTTTCCCCCCCTCACAGAATTCAGTTTTTCCCCCTCTAGAATTCAGATTTTTTTTCTGTCCAGAATTTAGATTTTTTTTCTCTCTCCAGAATTCTACCTCTTTTTTCACAGAATTCTGACTTTTGATCTCATAAGATTAAAGTGAGAATAATTCTGGTAGATTCTGTGAAAAAAGTGTGATTTTTTTTTCTCTGTGGTCTTAATCCTCTTCCATTGAATGCTGATTTTACATGACTTAGTAAAGTACAACAGTTACTGTCAAAGTTCTATTTGCATGTTCCTCTGGGCCACATAAAACTTTAAGGTGGGCCACATTTGGCCTGCTGGCCTTGACGTTGGCACGTGGTTTAGAAAACTCAAGAATTTAAAAGCCGTTTAGACCAGGCCAAATTCCTAAAGCACCGGGATCCAAAATGATCCCATTACTTCCTTCATGTAACAAGTAGGCCTGGAGAATGAGGCATACTGGTGAGGTTAACGAGGCTTTCTGACCCAAAGAGATTTACAGACTGAGTCATGCTAAACACCCCCTTTAGGCCACTGCATCCAAATATCATTCCAGCTACAACATGGTGGAGCGTTTAACAAATCCATTCAACCAGAAAAGATCAGCAGAGATCAGTTTCAACCCAGTAAACTTCCCATTAATAGGAACCTTAAAGATTTTTTCCCCTGGCATGGCAACAGCGTCTTGATTATGCAGCTTAAAATTCATGTATTTTTCATTAAATGTTTCAGTTATTCTGGATGCAGCTGGAGCTTTGGCTAACATGATATGGAAAAATGGCTAACACAGAAAACAAGTATGTGTTTTGCTTAAAGAATTACACATTTTTGGTGACCCCTGAGACCTTGATGAGGGGGCGGTAAAGGCCTTCCAGGGTTTCTGCCCTGCGTTTCTTTCTGCCAGCTGCTCTGATGTCCTTTATGGACGGTGCCTAACACCTGGCGGGCATCCAGGAAGA
Source organism: Poecilia formosa (assembly GCF_000485575.1). Taxonomy (NCBI): domain Eukaryota; kingdom Metazoa; phylum Chordata; class Actinopteri; order Cyprinodontiformes; family Poeciliidae; genus Poecilia; species Poecilia formosa. The sequence continues at coordinate 191,516 of NW_006800068.1, forward strand.
CTCATGTTATGAAAATATGGATTTGCCTTATAAACTGTTTCTGCACGGAATGAGTAATGGCTGCGTCCTTCGGTGTTTGTGAAATTTGCTCAGATTTCTCTGTTTGGCCTTCCTCGCCGCAGACAAAGGCTGCAGCATGGCCTTAAAAATAAACCAAAAGCCAGAAAGTCTTTGCAGAGTCTATGAAAGAGATAAATACAGTGGTGTGGAAAGAGAGAGAGGGCCTGTTTTGGCCTCTCCTAATACAGGGATGGAAAAATACCAGGATTTGGACGTATTGATGGTGTTTTTTTCACACCAAACGTGTTTTGAGCGTCAGGCGCGTCTGGTTTACATTCAAAATGGAGGTGCGTGGAGGGCCCGTTGCAGTGCATTTCAAGCGTCTAACGCGGCACAATTAGAACCGTTTTGAGCGTTTGACGCATCAAGAACGTCCAATTCATCCGACAAAATAGGCTGGCAATGGAAAACAACGGTTAGAGGGATTTTGACACATCTGACTTCCGTAGACTTTGAATGTAGACCAGAAATGCGAAATGCTAGGTGTAGAGCAAAATGCCAAGCGTCGGCATTCAGAGTGCACATGCGCTGAACTTGAAGCGTTGGACGCGTTTGTTGTGAACGCACCATTTCTATCAAAGTCTGTGTGGACGCATGTCGTGATGCATTTTGTGCATCTTGCGTGGTTGAAGTGTTTCTGAACTTTTGTCGCTGGACGCTGCGCATCAACCAGTCAGAGAGACTCCGCTTGGTGGCATAGTGGCCTGTAGTTGGTGTCCTGCCAGCAGATGCTGGTTAGCAGGTCGTCAAACTGGACTTGGATGAGATGAAAACAGCTCTGATAGCGACTGTCATCAGCATCCAGCTAGCTTGTAAAACTCACCAAACTCAACATTTCTGAATTATCTGGTGAATTCAAACACGCACACGATGGAGACATTCTGCTGATTTCAGTAAATAAAACCTGTACACTCTCTCAATATTTAATCCGCCATTGTTCAAAGTAACTGGGAGAGGAAAAAAAGGCAAGAGACTCACGTTATCAGCTGTCACTGTTTATTAGAAACTGAACAAAAAATTTTCAGCAGACATCTGAGCCTCTGTTATGATTGCAGAAGCTTTCACTACATAATATTTTGGTGCTGCTCTCTCAATTTCATTAGATATTGTACAGAGACATGCAAAGGAATACAACAGCTTGACCCTACGAACCCCAAAGTGCACACATGCCCAACTTGATGCATTTTCAACACAAAACGAGTTCAGTCTGAACGCAGCAAAAATATTTAACCTCACCAAACAGCTGAAATAAACTAGACATGTTAATAATGCCACCTTTAGGCCTCCTGTATAAAGATATTTGGTGGGGAACAGACAAAAGATGGGGAAACATGAGTGCATATAATGGACCTGATTGAGTCTTAAAGACTGGCTAAACGGGGCCAATGCATCGTCAACACTGTAGGGACACAACCCAAATACTCTGAGGTTTGGATTTTAGACGCAACAAAATGAGGGAAAACTTGATGATTTTATATATTTGATTGTTTAAAATTATTTTTATGTATAACTTTATTTTGAGGCTTCATTGGAGCTGTATTTCGAGTTTTTATTTAATTGTTTATTGCTTTGAGTTGGTGCAGATCAGAGAAGAAACGAGACGAATAAAAAGTTGTCTTTTCAGAGTGTTGATCTATGAAATCAGCTACTATGTTATGAAACCTTGCAATATTGCAACATTACCAGTCTGTCGGATGGAAAAGGAAAATTAGCTGTTGTATTACATCTATAGATTACGCTTAAAGGTTTGTAGAACATCATTGTCAACAGACCTTTGAAAAGATTGGTTGTTTTTTTCCCTCAAGGTCTTTGTCTTTGCCTTTCCTTTGTCGTCTTTATAAAAAGCTTCAGAGTTATAATGCTAACAGTTTTTTTCTCTTTTCTGTGTCGTCTAGATCCAGGCTGTGATTATTGAAGTAAATCCAACAGTTGCTCATAAAGCTTTACTGCTGGGGTCAGTTTATAATCCTAGAAAGAGAAAAACCTGTGGTGAAAGCCAGGCAGGAAGCATTCGTTGGGTTAAAGACCAATTAATTGGAAAACTCATTAAATGTTTTTGAATTTTCAATTTTTATTGCTCTTTTAGATCTACAGCAAGGCATTTTTGACATAAAAAACCCCCAAAGTAAAAACTAATTTCTACAAAATAATTATTTAAGTCAGTATTTAGCAGATTAGATATTCACCGTTGGTTGAAAACACAAATCTATCGTCTTCACTGATGGCCAAAAACCACTTTGACATCAAAAGCCACATTTTGTGGCAATAAAACAAATACTGTTTGTGTTGATACTGTATTATAATTTAAATGTGTAGTTTTGGTGACTCAATTTGCAGCACTTTGTGTTGATGACAGTAAAAGTTTAATAAATTAAAGGCTGAAGTTAATGGATATTTTTTGCAAGCGGCTATATTAGAGAAGCGTTAAAACTTCTTGATATATTGGTAAAAAAATTCATGATTTCAGTCCAGATAACCGTTAATGGATGAAAAATTAGATGTTTCACTTTAAGTCTAACAGAGCCAGTAAAGATGCATCCGTTCACATCAAAGCAGATCTGCTGAACCTCGTCGTTGTCTTGTAGAAATAAATTGCTCATTTATTGACATTTTCCTTTGATCTGCTCTGGTGATCAGCAGATCAAATGACGGTGATCTTCTGTTTTTTTGCACAAAAGCATCAGCTTGTTTTACAGTTTCAGTTTTAAGTAACAGACAGAGGTGAGGGGAAAAAATTACCTTTTAATTTTAAAACTTTTCTTTCATTCAAATCTGTTAATGGACCATAAAACACATTATTTTCTCCTTTATTGGTCAATGTTTGTTATATTTAAGCCCCAAACTGGAAATCAGCCACCAGACCTCAAAGAAACCAGAAATTAGAATACAATCAGCATCTCAAATAAATTTCCATGTGAATAGAAAAGGACTAATTATTGCTGCTGATTGAGAGCTTTTAAATAAATCATGAAAAGATGGTAATGTTGATGCTCCCTTGGCTGCTTTTGTTGCTCTTGGCTCGGCCCGGTGTTTTCATTCTGCAGCCCTGGTTTCAGTCAGACACTCACGATCTGAAGTGTGCGTCTGAAAGTCAGGGCTGGCTCACAGATGGACAAGTTAATTAAGTTCTGCAGCCGGAGCTGCTTGTTCGGCTTTGCATCAATCCTCTCGCTCGTTCTCTCACAGATCATCAAGGGCAAAAAAATCACCTACTTAGAGATTACAGGAAATGCTTTAACTTTCACTTGTTGGTCAGATCAGCAGTGCAAGTGTCATTGTTTTATATGAGAAGTTAAGGGTATATTCACACCAGCCCTGTTTAGTCCGCTTTAATCAAACTCCAGTTTGTTTGTCTAGAAAGTTCGGTTCGTTTGGGGACGATGAGAATTCGCAATCGAACTCTAAAAAAGCGAAACTCTGATGCGCCTTGAAACCTCGGTCTGGGTTCGGTTGAAGTGAATCCTGACGCGGTTTGAACGCTAAGTGGACCGGAGACTGCTCCAAAAACAACTACAGCGCCGGGCATTCTGGGTGATATAGCACGCTCTCAGGTTTTCTGTGGGTTGCCACGGCGACGGGTGTGCATTTTAGAGCAAAGCCGTCCCAGACAGCGAGGAAAAACAGAATATAACTTGGTTTAAAGATGTTTTGAAACTTTTTTTAATCGGTGTTATTTTCCATTTGCTGTGTCGCATTGCAGCCGTGGTTGTTTTTAAACGTTCAATAAAAACAACAAAAACTGGACTAATAATTGCCTCGTTTGTTTGTAGGACGTGACAATATTGTTTATTGATTCATTTTCAGGGAGAAAACAGATGTTATATATCAAAACATTAACCATTTTATCAGCTTTAATTTAAGCCATATTTTATAGAAATCGGGTATGAAAGGAGCTACGACCATTTTTGTGACAGATTCCTGCTCATACTGGAACAGTTTTGTTTTGTGGACTCACAGTAATGGCCGCCTGCAGAAGCGCCGCTAGCGTTAGCGGCTAACAGGAGACGTCCCTCCCATTAATGTATATTAATAAAGAAATCGTACAACCGCTAAAATCTGGTCCTACTCCATTTTGTTTACATTTGGTGGAGAAGGAAGTTGCGCTCAGTGTTTTCTTCAGAGGTTTTTGGTGCAGCGCCCCCACAGGCGAGGAGGGGAACTTGTTTTTCAGTTAGTTTGAATCGTTTGACACAGTGCAGTGTGAAAGCGAACTACAGGAGCTGCAAATGTAACAAATGTTGCAACTTTGTTTCCCATTCGAACCGAGTTTTCTGGACTGTCGGGTGTGAAAAAAATCCAATGTTTTATTTTTATGTTTATGAATTTTTCTGTTTTTATTGCATTTTATTGTGGCAAGTTTAATAAAAAAGTTAAACCAGTAACAAAAACACAAAATTCTTAACACTGGCGCCAAATAAGGTAATAAATATGACCCAATACTTTCAGTTACTGAACACTGAATGATGGGCCTTATCTACTTTTTCTACCATGCAAAGTGAAGAGAATAATTATGAGAAATCTCAAAAGCAGCAAACATCTCACCTTGGGATCACTATGTTTCCATAGCAACCATCAGATGCTATCTACATGCCAGCCAGGAAGAATGACAGAAGAAAATAGTTTCCTTCCTACCATCACAAACTAATTCAAGTAAAATTTACTAAGATAAAAAGATAAAAATGTGGGAGGGCGCAAAATTATTACGTTTCTTAAATCAGATAAATTTAAGAAAGGTAAATATTTATCCTACTTAGACACGTTTGGTTTTTAATATTTTGTACAGTAGTGAAACGGTGTTCGTGTCACACAAAAATGATTCCCCAGTGAAACAGGAAGTCATTAATTGTTTCTATTAAAGGCTCCCAGATCAATTTACTCGTCAGCCGTGATTCTCACGCTGACGACTAATCGGCTTTATTTCCATCGACTGTTAGTTTTTCCACTTGATGTCTTGAATGCGACTTGAATTGCAAATTTTCCTTCTGGACGTCTTCATTAACCTTTATAAACTCTGGAAGCACAATCAAAATCTACCAGTTAAGGTTCAAGAGTCAGAATCATCTGGGCCGGTCAGAATTGCGCTTTCACCAAACACAAGGTTTAATTATTCCAAAGTTTAACCAGCAATGAACTGCAACTACCAGTATTCACTGGAGGAAGTTTGGTCACGTGATATTTGTTTGGTGATGCAGCAGAAGATTATGGGAAGTTTAACTGACCCAGAAAAGTAGCAAAAACATGTGTAACATTGGTAAATATCGACTGTCGGACATTAATATCGGCCCAAATTTACATATTGGTACATCCCTACTGTTTGCATGAATCTTTACACACTTTTCGTCCATTAAAGATGAAATGATAAATGTTCTTTTAAAACTGAATTGTCTAAAATATGCAGTAGCTTTTAAAAAGTTTTTTTGTATATTTTTTAAAACCGTCATCAATGCTGTGACTGCATGTTATGAGACAGATAATCTGTGAAAAGATTCCTGTGCTGCTCCAGACCAAAAACAACCAATCAGAGCCAGGAGGAGGGGCTTAGCGCTGTCAATCAACCTTGTGAACCCGCAGCTAAATCTACTTATGGTGGAGAACAACTCACAGTTACTGGAAAACTATTTATTGGTGGCTATGCAAACTAACCTTAGCATTCATGACAGGCTTTCCTGTAGCTGTAGCAAAGGGGATTAGGGTTAGCTGTGCACACACAGGGATGATTGACAGCGCTAAGCCCCGCCTCCTGATTCTGATTGGTTGCTTCTAGTTAGCACTGGTAGAAGGCAGAGGACATATATTTATTTTTAACAGATTCTCATTACATGCTGTCACAACATTTTGAGATTTTCAACAGTCTTGTAGAAAAGAAAATTATATACACATCTCTTTAATAAAAGTGCAGCTTTAATGTCGCTGCTTAGATTTAATTCTCTTTTCAAAGTTTAAATTATCTAGTTTTGTTGCATTTGTCTAAGAAATTAAATTTCCTTTTCAGTGTTGAACAATGATTTGAGATTATACAGCTACAACAAACTTTTATTTTCCAGATTTTTTACATCTTTACGACAATTCAGTGCACTTTTGACCTCAGAAGATGCATTTTTCTTCAGATTCTGGCCTCTAAACTCTCCGTCCGACGGCACAAGAAGCAGCAGAGAGAAACTGTCTTGTTTGCCTCTTGGCTGTTTGCTTGCATCACTTTAAACCTGTGCCTCCTATTAATTGGTTTTTGAAGTGGATTAATCCCTCAGAGATAGCTTTGTGGAGGCTCCGTGTTCGGTGGCGGGTATTAAAGAGCCAGCCAGCAGCACCTTGCCTCGTCCTCCGAACAGTGGGCGCTTTCTCTGGGGAACAGGCAGCAGCATTCATTAGGGCGTTCAGCAGCATGCAGCGCGCAGAGCAACAGTCTAACCGAAAAGGTTTCATCGCACGACGCCTGAGACGTATGTGCTGGTCATGCATTCCTCTCCTCTCCTCGTTTGTTCTTGTTGTCTTTTAGCTGGTTACCATGGCGTTCCAGCATAACCCTCTGCAGCACAGATTGTGTTTGGGGAACAAGAAGAAAAATATTTTTTTTCTTCCAGCTAGAGTGTTTTCTTAACGTTGCTTTGACAGAGTTTCCATGGCGGCGTTTGGCTGATGCAGAGCAGCAACATGAAGCACAAAAAAAAAAAAAAAAGATGCAGCACTGACACGCTGCCGCTCAGCCGGCTCTTCCTCAGCGTCTGTGCGAGTGTGAGCAAATGGATTAGGATTGAGGAGATGCCCTAAATCCTCCCAAATACAGGCACGGAAAGCGGACACACACCCACATAATCACCCACCTACACACACACACACACACATACATAGGGAGGCTTTGTGTGTTTTCTGCAGTGGAGTGAATCAAATTGAAACTGTTCACTGATACTTACCAGCCGCCCGCTGGGAGGAGAGTCGGTGATGACATGATGACTGTGCGCGGCTGCAGCGGGGAAGTGAGAGGAAGGCGGAGCGCCGCCACTCATTACGCGATCATCAGGGGGAGTATTTAAAACGCAGGAAGACATACAAAGAAAAGCAGAGCGCAAAGAGGAGCTGCTTTCATTTGGAGGCAAAGACGGGATAAAATGTCAAACTGAAATATTGGATTTTTGCTTATTAGTGAATAATTGCGTTGTAAAAAGGTGGAAACGCTTCACGCGCCGGTGTCCGTTTCCAGCGGCCATTAGGCGAGAGGTGGGTTCACATGGAGCATCCCGGGGAAAAACCTGGGAATAATTGGCATTTTCTGCACAGGGTCAATAAAAATCAGCTGCACACATTGGTCAAATTAATTAATCTGAACAAACCAAAAGGGCTGAATTTATATTTTCAGACTTTCTGCAGATCCTTCAGGTTCCTCACACCAGATAAAATCCATACCTGTGAATTTTCACTTTGGCGTTTAATTTTTATCACTAAAAGGAGTTTTTTTTTGTAAAAGGCGAACTCTACAGTGACCGTTTACATCTCCCTGTTTATCCAAGAAGAGGCAGCATTGCCTTTTTAGAAAACAAAGGAAACAATCTGAGATATAACGTTATATATTTAAAAACATAGATCTTGAACTGAAGAGAAATAATTTAAAGGACCTTCAAAAAGCCTGGAGAAGTGTTGATAAAGTCTGCTTTAAAAAAAGTGAAAAAAGTAAGAAATAGAAATAATTTACTTGTGTTTTCATAATATTTATGGCCTAACTCTGTACTTTCACAAAGTAAAATATCTCGAATATTTTCAGGGTCAACAAGTTTTTGCTGCAGTAGATAAATATAGAATATTCTTCTTGTAGATTTTTTTTGTCGTTTCTTTTGTGTTTCTCTGTTGACCCGTAACGAACCGGTGACCTTTCCACCAAAACAAACGGCTGAGAACTGGATGGATGGTTTCTGGTCACTTTTACTGTTTTCAGGTTTTTCTGGTTCTTTTCTAATTATATCGGTTCGATTTATTGTTG
>NW_006800068.1:199798-249112 GCF_000485575.1 Poecilia formosa
AGTAAAATATCTCGAATATTTTCAGGGTCAACAAGTTTTTGCTGCAGTAGATAAATATAGAATATTCTTCTTGTAGATTTTTTTTGTCATTTGTTTGTTTTGTGTTTCTCTGTTGACCCGTAACGAACCGGTGACCTTTCCACCAAAACAAGAACTGGATGGATGGTTTCTGGTCACTTTTACTGTTTTCAGGTTTTTCTGGTTCTTTTCTAATAATATCGGTTCGATTTATTGTTGTAATTGAACTAAAATCAAGTTTATTTGCTGCTTTAAAATCATATAAATATCATAATGTCACCAATTAATATTGTATTTTGTCAAAAGCCATCATTAAAATCATCAAAATGATCAATGTTTCACTTAATACTAATCAAAGGCAGGTTTAAAGGAACTCGGTGTTTCAGCAGTTTTGCAGTTTTCAGGAAGTTTGTTCCAGATTGTGATGCATAGAAGCTAAATGCTATTTCTCCATGTTATTTTGTACAAAGTGTGGCTGAGCTAAGGGGGGGAAAAAGAGAAAAATAATTAGCTTTTTATTGAAAACAAAGTGGAAAGTGGCAACCATTCCACCTGAGTGAAATTGGCCTCCCCACCTTCTTCAAACTAAACAAAATGTTGTCAAATATTTGTGCAGCAAAAATTTTCATTTTAGATATTAATACATGTTTCCAGAGGTCACAAAAGGTCAACCAGCTCCCATACTATTACAAAATCAAAATTACCTTTAACATTTTATTAATATCTTTAAATCCAAAGCAGCACAAACAAAAATTTTGGCAGAAAACATTTGACACAATTTTTGTCTGATTTGAAGAAGGTGGAAGGCCAACTTCACTCAGGTGCCACTGGTGCAAAGTCTAAATGAAATAATCAGCTAAATATAAAAAACGACTTCTACTACCGTATATTTATAAGATGGAAAAGGTGGAAAGACTTGAATGCTATTAAATTACAGAAAGGTTTTAAAATTATTAGGCTTCTGGCTGTCATGACATGAAAAATGGAGAATATGTTTAGCTATAAGCTAAATGTTTATGTTCAAACTACATGTTTAGCTCCCAGCTAAATAGCTACATATTTATGTGGTTTCAAGCTAAATGTTTAATTAGCCAGCTAAATATTAAGCTAAATATCTACATAAATATTTCACTCTCTGAAGATATCTGTTCTCAAACTTTAGATGTGATTTTAATTAGTTGTGAATAAAACAAATGCTTTTGGAGCAATTACTGGGTTGATGTGAAGTTCCTCTGAGACTCATTATGCTCTTGAAAGGTAACTTCACTACAACTTCCACTTATGAACAGATGGCCTCCGATTTCTTCAAGCATCTTTTGAAATAAAGCCCGAAAGTCTCAGATAATTAAAATGATGATTGCTTTACCACAACATTCCTCATTCAGAAGAAGAGTCTCCTCTGCAGCAACTTATTATTTTTATTGGGGCCAAATGTTTTTTGTTTTGTTTTTGATGCAGATTTGTTTACAAGTAAAAACGGACAGTTCCAGCCTTTTTCTTTCTTTTCTTTCGCCAGTAAAGTTGCAGTTGTTGGTGATTAGCCTGGCAGTGTGAGCCCTGGTTCATTAGGTTGAATGAGAAAAGCGTGATTTAAAGAAAACTCAATCAGTCTCGCCTCCGTACTTTCTTCCTACACTGTTGTGGGACTATTATTAGCGATCAGATGACGTATCATCATTGAACGTTAATGAGAGAAAACACTTCAACTTATTATGTTCACATTTATGTTGCAGCCTGGTGTGTTTGTGTATAAGATGGAGATAATGGTTCCCTGTTTTAAGTCAGGACTGAAGAGGATCTGTCCGTTTAATTAGCAGCTTAATTATGTTTTTAAAAGCTAATTTTTATTTAGATAAATTAGCATTTTACTTATTTATAAATCTTAGTAAAACTACACTTATATGGTGTGTTGTTGGCAAAGTTAGTCAAAAATTAACAGCAATAATTTGGGTCATAAGATCCATTTTAATATTAGGAAGCTAATAAAATATTAGCAAGCTAATTTTCACACACTACACATTTATTTTATAAACTAAATAAAATATAAACTGTAGTTTACAAATTAGACATTTGGCTCCAAACTAACTGTTTAGTCAACCACCTAAATATTAATCTGGCTAAACTAAATATTTATGTAGTTTCAAACTAAAGCAGGCAAACTAGCATGATGGTAGCTAAATGTATATTTTCCAACTAAATGTTTAGCTCCAAGTTAAATATTTATTTATGTATTTGTAAATAAATACATAAGTATTTAAATATTTATCTATGTATTTATTTGTAACTAAATGTCAAAATTAGACATTTAACACCAAACTAAATGTTTATTAGAGATTTAAATATTAAGCTGGCGATGCTAAATGTATATCTATAAACTAAATATTTAGCTCCAAGCTAAATATAACTAAATGTTTAGTTAGCAAGCTAAATATTAAGGTGGCTAAGCTAAATGAACTGTATATCTTAAAACTAGATATTTAGCTCCACATTAAATATATTTAATTTATTTATATTTTAGTTTGGAACAAAATGTTTAGTTAGCAAGCTAAATATTAAGCAGGCTAACTAGCTTAGTAGTAGCTAAAAGTATTTCTTGTATTTCTTAGCCAGCTAAGTATTTAGTTTGTAAGCAAATATTTACCTTAATAATCAAATATTTATCTTTGGAGCTGGAACATTTGTGAATAATATGATAAAAAATGACTTTGAAAACTGACCCCCATTTCTTTCTATTATAAAAGTTGAAATAACACAAATTTGGTGTTTATTTCTGTCACTTTACAAACACTACTTGTACTATTCTTTTGTAAAGTACATATATATATATATATATATATATATATATATATATATATATATATACACACACACACACACACATATGTACATGAGCTCAAATGTATCTGCTTCATATGAAAACCTGCTTTATGTATTCGTTTCCTGAGTTCAGTCAGACTTGCTCACACATCTCCTTGGTTTGCTTTGGCGGCTTCCGTCGTTTCAGTTTGCACACAGAATTGCAATTATCCTATGAAACCCCAAAACAACCCGGGTCGAAATCATTACCCTCCTTAAGAACTTTCCTTTTTACTGAGCAGCAGCACAAAGCACCGGACTAAAGCACCATTAGCTGTTTTTACTTCATAATGGTCAAGGCTTCTGAAATCAAGATAAAACTGAAACTGTCAAAAGAGAAGAAAGCGTAAAGCTAAAAACAATACAGAAAAATGCAAAGCAAGAAAAGACTGGATGGAGTTATTAAAGCTATTCAAAGAGAACTGGAGAAGAAGCATCAACTGACAGCTGGCAGAGGTAGGAAGACAAACGTCTCTGAAGACCCAGGAACAACAGCTAAGACGCTAATGAATGGCCTAACCAAGTTGGCAGTTATTGTGTCAAACTAAAACTCTGCAGAGGGTTGAACCAAAAGGTTGGATCAGACCTCAGGTAGAGGTACGTTCCCTTTCGTCTGATGGCACAAAACTCAACGTGTTTGGGAATTAGAGACATCCCTTATGTTCGGAGAACGCAGGAAGAGGCATGTAGCCGTGGCAACAGTGTTGTCGCGGTGAAACGTGATGGCGCTGGTTTTTGCACAGGTGTCGGCTGCAGGCCTGGAGGGCCTCAAGTGTCCTGCAGCTTTCAGAGATCCGTGTTTCACCTGAATCAAATAATACGGCCGTTAGCAGGACGCAGCGGAGCGTGGCTACATGCTGGGGAACTGATTCAGTGATTCGATTCAGGCGTGTTTTACAACTAAAGGACGGAGTCCAGGTCGCCCCAAAAGCAATTTTCTACCTTCACAAACAGATTAAAATGGTGGAAGCCGTATCTTAAGGCGTCTGTGCTTCGACTTGCCGTTTGATTCGGTTTTTTATGCTCATCTCAGTCCGATGTCATCGAGATGCCAAAACAGCACAAATAGATCATAAATCTCAATCTGTTGATCTCCTCAATGCAGAATAATCTAATTGTACTTCAGTGTCTGCAGCAGGCAGCAGTGTATTTTCTGGTGTCGACAATGTAACCGAGTGGCTGGTGCCATTTTCCAATAGGAACCGTAAGATAACTTTGACAGCAAATGACATGACTTGTACTTTTTAACCCTTTGAGTCCAAAGTTTCAAATCTCCACCTGGATATTTTTGCTTTTTTTTAATTGTACTCAATTCTTTAAACGTCCTGTATGTAAATATATTTACTCATTTATCCATAACATCTAAAACTTTGAATACCTACCAAGTTATTTTCACAATTTACCATCTATTAAGAGTGTTTCATCAGATTAATTTCACTCTTTGCTACAGCAGAGGCTAAATTACCGTAATAATCTGATATTGTCTGGAAAGAGCCACGTCTCCCCTTTCAGAACCGTTTGAATTTTTCAGATGGCACAAAGAGTGGCGGGATTACGGTACCGCAAATTTGTCTGGGCCGATCCCCAATCCTACCATACCATAACCCCCAGAGCTGGGTAGAAACTAGTTACATTTACTTGAGTAACTTTTTTTTGAGGAAAAAAAAACTTTTAAGAGTATTTTTCCTATGTTGTACTTGAGTAATTTTATTATGAAGTATCTCTGCTCTTGAGTAAAATTTCTGGATTTTCTACCCACTGAATGAGAAACAAATATGTTTTAACCAGAAACTCACCAGACACACACCTGCAGTTTTCTGTTAAAGTTTTCCAGGTGGAAAATTGTTTTGCATGATGTTATTTTTTTGTTACTTATATGGATTGTCGTCATTTTGGTGCTTAAAATACCAACATTTCCACTTGCCTTTATATTTTAGTCCATCTGATGATGTAATTTTTAAATATTAAATGACTGATAATTTGACCAGTTACTCAGTAGTTCAGTAACTTTTTACCAAACACTTTTTTACTCTTACTTGAGTATAATTTTTGGTTACTCTACCCTCCTCTGCTAACCCCTAACACTAATTTGTAAGTCACGTTGGATGAATCTGCATCTCAAATACATAAACACAGATGTAAAGCTTGAAGCAATTAGCAGCAGAACAGGGTTTAGTTGTCGGTTTGTCTTCCAACGCGACATTGACCCCACAGATTGATCAAAGCACTCTATCAACACAATTAAAGATTCACTCCACACGTTTAAAAGTGAGACCTGAATACTAAAACTGAGGCTAAAACTGAGATCAGTTTCAAAAAGTTTGCTGAAGTGCTTTCTGGTATATGCTATATCTTTTCAAAAGTTATTTATTGTTTTGCATCTTTAGGGTTACTTTAGCTTCTCACATGTTGAAAATGTCCTTCAGTGGAACAAATTTCACCTCTCATCCAAAATACTTCTTTAATTCTGCCATCTGAAAGACATCTGCAGAACTAAACCCTTTTAAATAAGAGGTGAAGAACAGTAGAAACTATAAAGTAGGTTGATAATAAACTCTTTCTGTTGCTTTAAGCTGCAGAATATGTGAAAACATGATCCTCTTCTTTCATCCTTTTACTTGCAAGCTCAAAGCAATGCTTCACATGCATTGTGTCCAAGTCATGTTTTGCACACACACCTGTGAATTTGTATGAAAACGCTTTCCACACAGGGTGCTGCAAAAAAACACAAGTTTGTACAGAGAAAATTGAGCTGCCTCGGCGCAGAGTTGATGAGTTTGCCTGGTAATGGTGTTTGCCAACAATTTTTGTCACACAGCATGAAAAGATGGGCTGCAAGCCAAAGTATCAGTTTGCAGACCTGTGCAACACAATTCACATGCAACAAAGCAGAGACTGGTGTTATTTCAGGAAAGTGGTTGAAGATCCTGTTGGCAGAAATGCCTCTGAAAATTTCATCCTATTGTCACAATGGTGACAGCAAAAGAGAGAACACCTTATTTTCATTTTAGGATTTGTCTTTCAGATTTAGGGTTCCTGCTTTATGTCACACTTAAATATTTTAGATTTTAGCAGGCAGAAATAACAGAAATAAAAATGAAGATTTTAGGGGATGATTTCATTTCAGACTCATGAATGAATAGGACGAAGTCGGAACGTTTCTGTCATTGGGTTGAACCAGAACTTCACCGTGTACCAATACATTTTGGATCAAATGTGAGGCCACCAGTAGAAGATATGTAGAAATTAGGTCAAATAAACAGTGAAGCATCCATTGTTTCCTCTGTTCAGTGGTTAATTGGTGGCACATGGCGTCCATCCACCACAGGGCAACACAAGTTTCCATTGCAAACTTTCTCAATAAAACACAATTTTGCAATTGTGGTGTTTCCATAAAATCAGAAACACAATTAAAGTCACTCATGAATAAGTTTGTTCACGCGATAAATCATAAAAAAAAAGCAGCACCAGGAACCTCCAACCACTTCCTGTCATCGTCTTCGTGGTTTGCACCAACGGCGACTTCTGGTTGTTGATCATGCAACTCGTGATGCGAAACAATCGTTTCCGTTGCAGTTTTAGGAAATAAACCAATTTCAGTACAGCCAAAAAACACACAACTCTATGTTAGTGCAAGAGCAGCAAGTTTTTCAAAATTGGCACCATTTCCATTAAGCAAATTTATTGTCTAAATGTCAAATTGCATAGTAGTATTATGAATGGAAACACAGCTACAGAGACTCACTCAGAGGAGAAACCAATAAACTTAGTTATGGTTTTGGACTGTGGGGGAAAGCCACAGTAGCTAAAGGCACTGAAAGTGTTAAAAAATCAGATCTCTGAAAGGTATGAGGACTAAAATAACAGTCTCTCGTCTGTCAAAGTTGCAGCAACATTTGACTTAACTAGAACGAGTGCTGCAGTTCACAATCTGCTGCATTATTTTTTGACAACAGCGTCACAGATGGTAGAATCGTGACTGTTGCCGGTTTATGCAAATCTAGTTTAAAGTGTGTTTATTTTTTTTGTTTTTTTTAGTGGAGAGACAGACGAGAAAAAAAAGCTAAAAACATTGGTTTGGTCATGCAACAGCAGATGGCCGTATGACGAATCGGAGAAAAAAGCTGAGCCATTAGAGGCACGTGAAATTGGAAGAGTTTAGTCACTGAGGTCTTCCAACACCTTTGACTAGGACGTTTACCTCTCTCAAGTGGAAATAAACATCGGATTCCTTTAAGAAACATCTGCTACGTGGATCAATGCCGGCTGAATAAAACTGAAACTTTTTGTCTTGCTTTCAGCATAAAAATGTCTGCAATTATGCCGCATGTATAAAAACCTCAAAACCGTCAAGTCTTACTCCCGCTTTGCTTCTTTTCATGTCGTCTCATCCTGAGACACGACTGCAAAATAATGTGAAGAGCATGAAGGACACGGAGGCGCAAGCAGAGAATAAACACAGATCTGTCAAGTTAAGAAGATCCTCTGGGAAACATATTGCGAGCATAAACAAACCTGATGAATTTGCACATTTAAATGTGGTTTTGCAACTTCGTTGTTTACTGTTGTGCTTTTGTTGCAGTCAAGTCCTGCTGCTCTAGTTCTATAGAAACTGTACAGTCAAAGTAAACAAAGTCTTCCACCACCTAGTAGGGTTTACCTTACAACCCTACTAGCTTTAACCCTTTCATGCATAGTGGTCACTACAGTGGGCAGCTGTCTAAAAGACATTTTCTTGTGCTTCTTGTGGTTTTTATGTTATAAATGCACACAGACCACTGAAGTGGACACTAATGTATCATAAAATACACTATCAGCTACTGGCCATCAGCTGCAAATGCAAGAAATTATTTTTGTTAAATCCAATATGGCCAACAGACAAAAAAGCAATGCAACCGACCCGGTCCCTCCTTCTGCTATAGACTCTAGCAGATAAAAACAACATTGTGACATCAGATAACCCCTAAAGAACAATAGTACTGATGTATTTTTCAAACAACAACTTTGTATTTGGAGAAAATTACAATTGATGCCTTAAGAAAATAAAAAGAAAAATTGGAAAACAATTCCGACATAAAGGATCATAATTCATGTATGAAATGGTTAATCACACTCTTGTGTTGCGTATTTAGTTGTAGTAAACCCAATGCCTTCTGGGATTGTTTTCTTACCTTAAGGTTTTCAAACAAATTTCATCTTAAACTCTGAAAGGATCAGGAGTTCTCAATGAGCACAAAAGCAGCTCTGAGTGGCTGTAGTCGCATCAGTTTGTGCTTGAGTAGAGAACAAGGCCACAGATCTAACAATGAGGGAGGAAAGCATCATTTGGTGCCTGAATCTGATTGTTAGCGTGGATAATATTATCTCCTGCCTACTTCAATTGACCAACTGAATTTCAAACTTTAATTAAATCAAAATGAACCCTTAGTTTATGTCACATTAAAGGTTTGAACAATGTGACACTGAACAGATGAAATCTCAAAATCTCCAATAAAACAGAAAACTCACCATTTTTGTCGCTACTTACTTTTTTCTTTTTTTAAAAAAAAGCATCAAAGTTGCTAAACATAGCGACAGAGTAGCTAATTTGACAACAGTGGCGCTCTGACACTTGTCCCTTTGTACGATCTTTACCTGTAACAGTTGAACCACATGGGGCTTTTTCCTGCCACATGCATCAATATTTGACGATCCAGGCGACGTACAATTTAGTCCTGAGGCTGTTTAAGGTGTAGTCCAGTGTCCAGATCTCACTTTGTGATGTCAACAGCTCCTGACTTCAGCCTAATACCTTCCACATCCTGCTACTTAAGATCACTGCACAAGTCTAGATCCTTAAAGTGGCTTCAGTGGAGATTTGGCTTTATGAATTAATTAGTATTTTCCTTGTCAAGGGATTTTTAAAGAACCTACGTGTGTTTTCTCTGGAGTTCACCATTCTGTTAAAATAAAAACTTTGAAAGAATCCATGATTAGTTGTAACAATAGACTTTATTTGAGAAATATTTATTTTAGATGTAAAAACAGTACAGTAATACTGTAGGCTGCTTATTTTTGTAAATTATAATAAAATATTGTCACACGATCGTTGCTATGTTCATGCTGCAATGCATTCTGTTTAAATGAAGTCTAGAGGTCTGACCACTCCAGCTTGGTCCAACCAAAACAGTGATGATTAAAGTCTTTGCAGGGCTCTGTTAGCATATGAAAGATCTTTTAGTGCTGTTAATCTGATGTTTCGCCCAGTGTTTCTTGCTCTGGCGGCAGTGGGATTTAGGTGCCTTGTGGATAAAAACTGT
Source organism: Poecilia formosa (assembly GCF_000485575.1). Lineage (NCBI taxonomy): Eukaryota > Metazoa > Chordata > Actinopteri > Cyprinodontiformes > Poeciliidae > Poecilia > Poecilia formosa. Next base: position 208,972 of record NW_006800068.1, read on the forward strand.
CAGCACGGCATTTATTTTTAGTTCATCGAGGTAATGATCACCTATTAGAGCAGGGGTGGGCAATCCTTGTCCTCGAGGGCCGGTGTCCTGCAACTCTTAGATGTCTCCCTGGTCCAACACATTTGAATCCAACAGCTGAATCACCTCCTCAGTGCAGTCAGGTTCTCCAGAGTCCTGCTAATGACCTCATTATTTGACTCAGGTGTGTTGAAGTTGAGACACATCTAAAAGTTGCAGGAGACCGGCCCTCAAGGCCACCCCTGTGTTAGAGCCTTTGTAAATTTTGCTCCTACAAAGGACTCAAAATCTTCTGGAGAGAAATGTTGAGGGCACAAATTTACTTCCTTTGGAAGTTGTGTTCAACTCTGGTTTTATGCACTCTCCTTTTTTTTCTTGTGGAAAAAAATCCAGATTCTCCTCACCATTTGTTTTTATTACAGCCAACAGTGACACTGTGTGGCATTATCTGAAATTACACCAGCTAAACACAATATGATAAATAACAAGTCAGGTAAAGTTAGCCTTCTTGCGTTGACTCTGCAAATTCCAGTACAGAATGGACCAAAACGCCTCAACCCATCAGCTGAAGAAATGGCGCCCTCCATGGGTGAGAAATATAACAAAAAACATACATTTTTCAAGTAATTGGTATAAATAGCAATTCTAATAGAAAAATTACAACATACTTAAGCCAAGGTGTTCAACTAATCTTGGATCACTTTAAACCTTCTACTTTAGTCCATAGTTGGCACTCAGTCTGTTGATTACATTCAAAAAGAGACGAATGTGACTATTTTAGTAAAATTTTGCATTAATTTACAAGATTTTTAAGAGCGTGAAAGTGTTATAAGTATTTCCTTTTACTGCTGCTGGATTGTAACCAGATTTATGTACAGTTTGACAGGAACAAGATACAAATAGCTATCACTGAAATGCTCTGATCTGTGTATTTGTGTACGAGTTGGTTTGTCTTGAAACATTTGTGTGGACGCTATGACCAGAAAAATGGTGAATAAATTTGGTCCATTTTGACCATTTTCTTGAAAACATCATCAGTTTGAGACCAAAGCTTAAAAAACACACAAAGCCAAAAGTCAAAATTTGATTTTGAGTAGACCAGCTTTTAGCTCACTTGAGAAATGTTTTGACCTGCTTAATGAGGTTGTTTCCAACAGGTTGGCAGGAGGAAAAGGGCAAAAATCTCAGAAGTCAGCAGCTAACCTGGAAAGACACAAGAGATTCACCCTGCAAACAGAGATAAAGACACAAGTAGAAACAAAATATTCAGTTTTAATGTTCTAATGTTCTTATCGCTGCTTGTCATTGAGAGCAGAAACTCCATTAATACAGTGGCATGTGTGAGAAGAGATCTCTCTTTCATTTGGTATTCTGCACAGCTGTGGTGACGGGGAATATGGAGACAATCTGCTGCATCAATCACCGCAGGGTAACTGATGATATTTCAGCGCATTAATATAAAAGAGCAGACGCCATCCATGATTAATAGGAATGGTTGGGCTACCTGAGAATCCTGGAAATGTGGCAAAGATGTATTAGGTGGTGTACACCAAACTTTTAATTACAACCTGAAACAAACTCCGCCAAAGCAAACAGAGATGCTTTCTTCTTGAAATTGCTCCCGCTCTCGGATTTTGATCCGATGCTTGTCAGTTTCCGACAAACGGGACTGCATAGACATCCTGTTCGAGACGTATCGATTGTGTGAGTCCACTTGACGAAACAACAGCAGCAGATGGGGAAGCGGAGAGAAAAACATATTTTAGAAAATGGTGACGGTTTATTTCTCCGTTACTTTCCCGTCATAGTGTTAAACAAAGAGCGTGACATGATTGTGACAGGTGTATTAACCGGCCGTTTCCTGTGCGCCGTGGTGAAGTGTCAGCTTGAGGGGCCGTGCGCTCTCTGACATGGTAATGGCACGCTTCAGGGGTCACTGAGGTGGCTGGTGTCTCCAACATCTGAAGAGGAAAAACAGAGGAGAGTGCAGCTCCTCGCTGCAAGATAATCTGCTTTCCTCAAAGAATGGGGAAGCAGACGGCGCCCTGCAGAAGAGCTGCTACCACTTGAACTTTTTCTGACATTTTGTCACTTTATAGCCCCACATTTTTCTGACAGACCTTGCTCTTTTGGGGATGTTAATATTTAAAAAAACCGATGTTGCAAAGATTGTATGGTTGAGCAGCAGTATGGATACAAATCCAGATGTTCTGGGAATGTTTGTTGGAGAATATCAGAAAACAAACGGAATCATGAAAACAAAGGAACACAGCAGAGAGGCCAATATTAAAAACTTTCAAAAACTCGCAGAACAGAGTTCAATCTGTTGTCTGAAAATGAAACTGTTTGGTGTATGTAGGGGGTTACACTGCCACAGACCAGTCAAGATGTCCACTACCCAAAGCACCAACATTGGACATGTTGCCATTAAAACCAGACAATGAAACAATGGAAGAAGGTTGCATGGTCTGAGGAATTATGACTTACCCAGGAAACGCTTAAGGCCATGAAACACTATGGACAACAGAACAGAATAGAAATGTCCTTTATTGTACCAGCAGTAAGTTAAAGGGACAGTATTATGTACTTTCCAGGCACATAGTGCAAATTTATAGCACAATCAAGTAACTGTTGCCTTCAGAAAATGCTAAAATCCTAGAAATTGGGTCTCTGTCCCTTTAAAAACTCCACCCTCAGGAAATCATCGCAACGTTGCTCCTTTATTAACCATTTAACAACATTTTTACCAGCGTTTCACTGAGAAGTAGCTCACATGATGAGCTCAGCTGATGCACAGTTCCACCAGGTTTGCTAATTGCTTCTGGCTAGTCTGAAGGAGTCGCTCTGTTAGGCAGAAGCTAGAAACTTGAGATCTGCAGCTTTGAGGAGGGGCTCTATCCTCGAAGGCGGTGCTAGGTCCACCCGGGTGTTTTGCACAGCTGAATGGATGCCATGGAGATTAAAGGATTTCTCAAACTTGCATGAAGGAATAAAAAAAAACACTACAGGAAATATAACATGATTTAAAGCTCAAAAAGTGGGTTTTACACAATTCTGCTTCTTTAACAGCTCAACGTTTCATCTCTGATCAGAAGTAAACTGTCAAACCAACAGCTTGTTAAAGAAACAGCTGTAAATAAGTGGTGATAATAGGACACCTGCTTGCAGTAATAATATGACAAGTAGATAAAACTGTCTCACTGAGATGTTTTTAGAGAAAGAGCAGCGTGAACCCAGTTGGTTTTTCAACATTTTGATTCGTCAATGCCCCCCACTGGGTAACCATGGTTTTTGTAGTGCTTCAATCACAAGACACTCGTTTAATGCGCACGATTCTGCATATTTAACATTTTCTCCATGAAAGAGCACAGATATAAATGTATTTTAGTTGTTTAAGTAACTATAAAAGGTTCAACACATATTAAAAGATGCAATAAAATAACAGAAAATGGAAATTTATGTGCATTTGAATAAATGACATTCTGGACTGTGGTAATTGTGATTCTTCCCACACACATATATGTGGCTGCAAAAAGCATTTAGGTAAACTAAGATTAGAGTAAATAATCTGGAAATATTTCAGCCTGTGTGGATTTAAAGAAGGGTTCAATCTGCACTGAAAAAGCTAATACATTATTTCATTTTCCTTTTTCTTTTTTAAATTTTTTTTTAGATTTTTCCAGTGAAAAAAGAACTCTGTGCTTTTTGGAATGTCCTTTTTGCTATCCAGGTTTAATCTTACCACGTGTACTTTTCTTTCTCCTTTGGATATGTGTGTGTGTGTGTGTGTGTGTGTGTGTGTGTGCGTGCGTGCGTGCGTGCGTGCGTGCGTGCGTGTAAAAAAGAGGTTTGCACTTCCAGAAATATCACTGGGTTTTCTTGTTCTTGTTTTCTTTGAACTTCCTGTTCAGCTTTCTGCTTCATGTATTTCAATGACACACAAAGGCAGCATAAAGTCTGGACTTTATGCTGCAAACTGTACAAAAGCAAAAACATTATTAAAACCCCACTTTGTATTCTGTGTGAAATTGAATCTTTCATAAATGTTTAGAGGTTCCCAGCTTGTCAGATTTTGTTAATGCAAAAGTAAAAACTAAAGACTTGTTTCAGAGTAATGACAAAAAGATCGTACGCTCCATTTCTGTTGTATCACTTTTTAAAAACTGAAATATAACTAAGTAAAAAAACAAGCACAAAAGATTCCACTTATAAAGGAAAAGCTGCACAACATCCTCTATTAAAACAGATTTTCTTTGCTGATTGCTATTCAGCAGCATACAGTTGTTTGCTGCCAGAATGGAGAGACAATAGCAACAGTTGCTGCCCATTTGGAACAGGTGCTAAAAGCTGCATTTCCAAAATGTGTGATGTTTTTTTAAAGTGAGAGTTTATTCACAAGTTGAAAACATCTAAGGAAGCTACCCATCTTCCAAGACTTGGATGTTCCAGAAAATACACCAAAGGGTCAGAGTTCAGTTCTCACAATCAATTGACCTGTGTGGCCTTTGTTCACTCAGCTGTGAACAGATCTCCACTCAGGCTGGAGATCTGTAACAGTTTATGCAACAGAAGATTTACAGGAATCTGAACCAGCTAATCGATTATCCATCAACTTCCTGGCAATCAAGCTTATTAGTTGTTACGTTTTTTGTGGCTTTAAAGGGGCAGTGTTGTGTTAAATCGTCTTTATTGAGCTTTACATCATGTTATAATGTTATTCCTTCATCAAACACACACCTGGTGTGTTGTTTTGATTCTATGAGAAATGCTTTGATCTCCATGGCAACCAATCAGCTGTTCAAAACGCCTGAGTGGACCTAGCCCCACCTTCATGGACTAACCTCCTCCTCCTTGATGGTGTTGCAGTTTCCAAGCTTTCAAAGCTTCCTCCTCCGTGACTCCTAGACTCGGCTCCTTCAGACTAGCCAGCAGCAGTTAGCAAACAGCCTATGGACCTACGCTTCATCTGAGCTCATCATACGAGCTATTTCTCAGTGCATCGCTGGTGAAAACGTTGTTAAAGGGTTAACAGGAGCCATGTTGTGATGACTTCCTGAAGGTAGAGTTTCAGAAGGAGTGGGACTTTTTAAAGAGACAGAGACCCAATTTTAAGACCAGATCAGTTTTATTTTCATTCATATTTGATATATACAGCATTTTTATTACTACTGAAGGTAATATAGTTATTTGACTGTGCTATAAAATGGCACTACATGCCAAAAAAGTATGTGATACCGCCCCTTTAAGAAACAATGGTAGGTGTTTGCCTAGTGGGTTGTTGGTTCAAACCCTCACTTGAGCATGTCAGTTGTTGTGTTCACTTGCACCAATTTTCCTCCTGTTGGTCAGAAGACTTCATGGTGTTGGTTGGTGTTGGTGTCAAAGTTCGAAACAATCGGATCTGATATAGATTCGCTAACGTCTGGCCATGAAAAGCGACAGCTCGACGCTATGAAGCTTACCGGAAATTGGGTGTATTGTAAACATCTTTGCCAGCAATGAAATGTCAACCATTCCTCTTGCTCTGACTTTATTTGCTGAATATTTTGAATCCAACACGACCTGCACCTCCTTTTCTGAAATTGCTAAACTGTAACAAAATGCAGAATCAGATTCTAAGAAAGCACAGAAAATGGACGTCAATCGTTTACAACTTTGTTTTTTGTTCATATGAAATTTAACAAGAGAAATTGAACTCAATGGGAGAAATCCCAGATGTAGAACTGAAGAAAGATGAGAATTGAGTGGAATTGTCTACAAGAGAAAAGAAAATAATAAATTGAACCAATCCTGCTAATAAGGTTGAGATTTCTGCAAACTGATCTGAGCGACCAGTGAAGCCAGGCAGAAAACTATTCCTGACACTTATTGCTGCCAAAGTTGATTTTATAACCTCCTGAATCATAGATTGTGCTTAGCTTTTTTATAAACTCGTGTTTAATGAATGACAGCCTGGAATCGGTACCATTTTCGAACTCGTTGAGGACAAAATCATTTTACGACCTCATCTGTAAAACCTTAAGACTGATGTCAAAGTAATAGCGGTCTTCTTAGGACACCTAAATATAGACCGAACATCGGAAACATCTTGACCCAAAAGCATTTTGAGTCATTTTTAATTCACAGTTTAAGTCACAGAGGGGGCAAGTAGGAGGCCAACGGTTCTGCAGTTTTTCATTTAGAAAGCTAACAGTTGGTTTGAGTCACCATCCGTAAAAATAACCTAACCTTTACTTGAACTGAGTTTAAATGTGTTCATGTTATATAAAATGCACATATTTCTGTCCCAAAACAGTAGTTTGCTAATGAGCTGCTGTCATGTCAGTAGCATTACAAAAATCCCTTTTATAGCCACAAGGAGGGCTGCAGTTGGTGAGGAATGAAACACCCTGAAGACCCAGAAGCTACAAAGTTTTATTCTGTTTGTCAGAAATAATACAAACACAATTTGCCCCAAACTGCAAACAAACCAAAGGAACAAGTTGTGCATTATATCAGATCACATTATCCACTCTGTGACTGCTAGTCGGATAGAGTATCTGTAAAACTCACATATTACACTGTCCTTTGTCTGACAATAAGTAAATATTGTAAATTCAGCTAACATCTAATGTTGGTCCAGTTAAGTATCACCTGCTGAGAGTTTTGATGCGTCGTTTGCTAGAGATTCATTCTTTTCAACAGATCTGAACTGTCAAAGGTAGGACTCCTGTCTGTTAGTGAGAACTGTTCTTTGTTTGGTTATGATGCTCTGCTCACATGTCAGCTATTATTCTTATTTAATTAAAAATGATTGGTAGCACTTTATTTGGCGGGGTGTGCATAAGACTGACATGACACTGTCATAAACATGAAATAACAAATGTTATGAACACAAGCAAATCTTTATGAATATCTGACTGTTGTCATGGAGTGTCATTCGGTAAATAATGACACTTTTAATGCAAAGTTGCATTGCAAGTCCGTTAAAAGTGCCAACTTTGCATTAGAGTATCATTATTTTTCCGAATGACACTTCAAGACAACAGTCACAGACATTCATGTTCATAACACGTGTTATTTCATGTTTATTACAGTGTCATGTCAGTGTTATGCACACCCCATCTAATAAAGTGTTACCAAAATATTAAATTATTTAAATGCAATTGGTAGAAATGGGTGGGTAATTTTTATATTTAATACAAGAGGATTTTTGTTTTCAAGTTTTTCTTTTATTATGCTTCTAAATCACAAATAGTCCTAAAAACACATGGAAATGTTTGATATCCATGTGTTTGACATCATTGGAAAGCATAAAATCCACACTTTTTGAATTTGAAAATGACTAAAAACACCAGCCACATTGGGATATTCTCTTCCAACCAAACCTTGAGTTAAACTTCACAACTTTCTCCCAGATTTCTTTAGTCTTCATCTAATGTTCTCCCACAAACCCCTCAGGCCTTCATTTAACCACTAGATTTATTCGGAGATAAAATCCCACATTAGTGGACCAATACATTCTGGGTTTTAAAAGTTGACGGTAAACACAGTTGATCTATAATCTATTTGTTGGTGTGTTGCTTTGAGGTTGTAATAAAGAAGAAAATATAAGAATTTGCCACTCTGATAGCCAGAAGCTCTTTTGTTTGCATCTCTTATTATCTTACAGGAATTAGATGTCAGGAATAAGAAACGACAGCGGCTGACATGCAGAATATATGTGAGGCGTTGGGAGAAAGTTTCACAGAAACTCTCTAGGAGAAACTGCGTTGTCAGTTGCTTTTTCTAAGTTCACCAACAAGTCAGCTGCATGCACAGACTGCCATAACTCTGCCTTAATTGCACTTGTCAGTCAAACAAATTTACATAACACAAAGGGAAGCAAATGAAACATGTTAAGATGTCACGCAGCATCGTCACATGGTGTCGGAGGAGATGTTTTGTTCATTAGATATATTTTTAGAGTTCATTCAGCTGGAATAATTTGTCATTGGCACATGAATGCAGGCAAAGAGCATTTCTTTAAATAAGAAGGCACTCGCACTTAAACGGACAACACTTGGTATCAGAGGCAGGAAAATCCTCGAAGTTTTCTGACAGGAAAAAAAAAAAACTTCCTCGGATTAGCAAGTTTGTGAAACAGCTCTGGGCTGTTATGTGGATTGTATAATTAGCAGGACAGCAGATAGTAATCTAGAACATTAAAATCTGTGTTCCTTGCAGACACGCTTTCTAAGTCTTGTGTAAGAGCTGACGCACATATCGCCTTGTTCTTATCAAAGTCCTGCTCAGGAAACTGCATGTCATGGTATAACACTTTATTAACAATGTAGCCAGTGTTAAAAATCCAACCGGTTTTAAAACTCTTGAGTTCATAACACCTGGCGTGAAGTAATGGCAGCTCACTGACAGCCCTTCATCAAGATCTATAATTACAGGAAGCTAAATCACCTTGAATATCCTGTAGTAAAAAAACTCCTTTTATTACATACGTGATAACAATATTAACAAGCCAGACATCAAGCCGGAGCTCAGCAGCAGCCTGAACGCCGCCAGGGCGGACCAGCATGCTCAATTAAAGGCAATCCGCCCGCTGGCGCTGAAACCTCAGAGGGTCCGGTAAATACGTCAATGAGAAGACTAAAACTGATCAGGTCTTCATCTTAAAGGGATCCAAGATTAGCTGAACACATCAGCCTGAATATGTTGTAATTTTCCTATCAACTAAAAAAATTGCTGTTTGTGATACAGCAAAACTCATAGTTACTTCAAAAATGTACATCTTTTGTTATGGAGGTCACCATTTTTTCACCCGATGGGTCCAATCTGTACTGGAATCTAGAGAGTAAGCACAGGAAGGCTAACTTTACCAAAGTGGTTCATCATATTACATTTGACTGGTGTGATATTAGATGATGCCACACTGTGTTACTATTGGCTGTATTTAAATAAAAAATAAAAACAGAAAAGTGAGGTGAATCTGGAAAAAAAGAAGAGTGCAGTGAGAAAGAGCTGGATCCGAACACGACTTCCCAAGTACTCTCAACATTTCTCTCCAGAAGACTTTGAGTCATTTGCAGGAGCAAAACTGACAAAGACTCTTAACAGGTGATCGTTACCTTAACGAGCTAAAAATAAATGTTGTGCAAATAGTTTTTATCCACAAAGCGCCTAAACCTCGCTGCCATTGGGCGAAACATCAGACAGAAGCTCTTTCAAATGCTAACAGAGCTCTGCACCAGTAGTACTGATGAGACTGCTGCTGCCCCATTTACATGCGGACCGGGAGATCGAACCCTAAACAGCTGCTACCGGACCGGACACACAGCGATAGAACTACTTACTGGATCACACAGTCCGACCAGAGGAAAGTGTTATTCGTTGTTTCTTTTATGAAGCTGAAGGCAGCATCAGCAGCAGCAAACACCAGCTGCTACGGCCAAGTCTGGCCTCTTCCTCCGTTTGCTCCTCCTCATCATCACCTCTTCTGATTTCTACGTTCCCATCGATTTCAATTCGCTCCGGTTCAAATTAAAAAGACTTAAAGACATTATTTATCACTGTCTTAGCTGGATAAAGCTAGCGCAGTTGGACTATTTGACATCATTTACCCAGAATGCATTGCAGCGTGAACAGCATGGCAACGTTTGTGTGACAATATTTTATTAAATTTTATAAAAACTAAACAGCAGCACACAGTATTATTCCTGTATTTTTTTTCTGGAGTTTCAGTCACAATTGGAGCTTGTTTTTGATTAATCAGTAGTAATCATGATTACATAATTAGCCAATTTATTTTGACAGTTGTAATACATCACCAACGGACCCAGCTGGCTCTGATCCAATCCATATAACTTGTATTTGGGTAAAAAAAAAAAATGTCCATAGAGGTTTTTAACCAATATTAGCAGAATGATGCGTATGTGTGCACAATTGAGATATTTCTAAGCTGCATATTGTATGATCACCATACCCTGGAAAAGACAAAACAGTTCAAATAACTTTTAAAAACACTTTGTTGAATGTAGACTAGATATTAGTGACACTATCAGTTGATCATCTGAAGCATTATCAGCGTACGCAGGCGACCAAGATGTCATAACATATCCATCCCTTCTGAGCACATATTCCTCCATTTTTCCTGCCTGAATAGCTGCTGGCTGAGATGAATTTTCTTCTGCCTCAGAGCTAACTTTAGCTGCAGTACGTCATCTAAATTGGATCAAATGAGAAAATACAAGCAAGGCATTCATTTTCACTCAGGTGTTTTTGGTCAAAGATGAATTTCTGCTCATAGTAATTCTAATATTTTCAGGACATCTATATTTTTCAGAAACAGTAGCTTCAGTGTTGCAGGAATTGGTGTCAAACCTGAGATGTTTAAGAGTGTTGTAGTAGATCTGTGCAAACAAAGAAAAATAAATAACTCAAACATATGAAGAAGACATGGGAACAAATAGTTCCCTTTGTGTTTGCTGTCTGTGTCGTCGAAATGAGCACTCCAGTATTTATAGTCCTACGCCACCTCCTCTTTTTCTCTCCCAGAATGGAAACAGCTTATTCCTACATCACCCAAAGTCCACAATCCTTTTGTTTTCTTCTCATCTTCCTGTACATTTATTATTACAGTGGCCCAGACGGGCTGACAAAATGCAAAAGCCCCAAAGCAACAGCAAAAGCCAAACCAGAAAAGCCCCATTTCAACACCAAAAAGCTCCAATGCAAAAACAAAAACCGCAATACAACAACAAAAGGACGCAACGCAACACCAAAAGGCCGCAACTCAGCACCAAAAAGACAGAACGCAATAACAAAGCGCTACACAACACCAAAAGGCCGTAACGCAACAGCAAAAGCCAAACCAGAAAAGCCCCATTTCAACACCAAAAAGCCAGAGCGCAATAACAAGGCTGCAACGCAACACCACAAGGACAGAAGGCGGCACCAAAAAGCTACAATGCAACAACAAAAAGCCGCAACGCAACAACAAAAAGCCAGGATGCAATAACAAAGCTGCAACGCAACACCACAAGGACAGAAGGCAGCACCAAAAAGCTACAACGCAACAACAAAAAGCCAGGATGCAATAACAAAGCTGCAACGCAACAACAAAAAGCCTCAACTTGACAAAAACAGACAAGCCACAACAAAAATTCAGTCTAATTCAATAATACTTTATTGATTTCAAAGAGAAAAAATTAGGTGTTGTAACTCATATTAATTCAGATTCTTCAGAGTTTTTGAAAACAGTAATGGCTGTTCGGAGGACAGATCTCTTGTCGCGCTCTGTATTTCAGCGAATCCTAAGAAGCAACAACAAAAAGCCCCAACAGCAATTCCTAACCCAAGCCCGGTCTCACAGAAACACTACTGGTGCATTTAATAAGTGCTTCAGTGTTTAGACTGAATGTCAAACCATCTATTAATGTCACCAACAGATATTGATACTGTCGCGTTTTTATTGCAAAGAGCTCACAGCATCAATTATTCAGAACGTTTCATGGATGTCAGCAGCAGCATGAGCCGCTATCATCGGACAGTTTGTACCAGTTCTTAAATATATCTCAAATAATCCATCATGGCTGACACTTTAGAGCAAAATACAATATTCCTGAGTCTCTGATATGAAACTCTTCATAGATAAATGTACTTTGAAGTAGGGAGATTGGGTTTGTAATAAGGGTTACACTTGGTGGTTTTAAAATTTAAATTTTTGGATGAGACTGTACAAAATGTCTTTTCTTTTGTTTGAATTTGTCAGAAGCACCACTTTTCTGTCTGCAACTGTGCCATTTTTCTCCCACTATTCTTTCAGCTCAGAATTAATTTGACAATTATCCAGTGGAAGGAAAGTAAAACATTTACATGAAAACCAGTTTTCCGTGACAAAGAGTAGACGCATTTGCACCAAGGAAGAAAACAGCAGTTTACTTGGTATCAAGCTGAGCGAGTTATCTTCCACAAAAATCATCTATTTCCTGCTGCTATCTGTTGGTCTGTGTGCTGCTTCTCACTCTCCTGTTGGTATTTCAGATATCTCTGAATTACACGCTCTGTGAAGACTTGCAGGGGAGAAGTCCGGACTTCACATGTGAAAGTTCATGACTCTGTGAAAACTCGCACAGTCCGAAGTGTGAAGAGCGGCAGCTCCCAGAAATGATCTATAAAATGAAACAGGATTGCCATGAACAAATTATTGGAGGTCAACAACACCTGTAGAATACAGCAGCCTGATTAAAAAGACAAGAGGAATATAATATGGATCCCCTGCATGTTACTGTTTACATCCACCCGCACAACGCTGGAGGGAAAAAGGACGATTCTTTAATCGTAGCCGTGCTGCCGACGTAGGACGATCCAGTTAACTAAATGAAGCCTGGAGACATACTTACTATTGTTATAGTGTAGAAATAACAGGAAAACTGTTGAAGAGCAACTCAAAGCTACTTTTTTCTCGCTCTGTGTGTCTGGTATGCTACACGCAGACTCGTTTCCATAGCAACTGATGACAACACCACTTTAAGTTTCAGGATTCAAAACACAATCAAATATTTCCCACACAAAGAACAGAACATTCAGCCCATTACAGATTTATGTTTTTAGATTTGATGTTTATTTTCTGATTATTAATAATTGATTGGTGTTGTAGATTAGCCGCCGCTGCTATTAGCTAAGCTAACCCAGCAGCAGTTGATTAGCTAAATTAAACACCTACTGATGATCTGTCAGAGTTGTGTGTTTAGATCTCTTTTTTTTTACTGATCCGAAACACAGAGAATTCCACAGCACATCTACATGTCAAATTATCATAGTCAAGCTAGCATAACTGACCTACTTCACCCTTTCTCGCTGTCTTTTTCTTAATTAAAACTTTTTCCTGACCTTATCTATTTGTTGTAGTGCTGGCAGTCAGTAGCAAAGCACTGCATCCCTTTTTCTTTTTACATATCAGGCGTAAATTTAAGACTTGGGGCGTTACATTGACAACTTGGCAGCTAAAACCAATGCTAGTCATTGATAGCAAGCAGGGAGACAAGGGTGGGATCTCCATCACCTGGACCAAACAGATTGCATTTCTCTTTTTCTAATTTGCTGAACCACATTGATGATAAAAATCACTTCATGTCCAGACACTTTCCTGAGTGAAATGAGTGAGAAATTAAGTTCTGTGTGGCATAAAGAGATAGAAACTGAGATGGGTCATCAGGTGAAATGTTTGTTTTTTCTATGCTGCTGTCTGGAACAACCCGACTGCTGCCCCAGGTCTGAAATCGTGTAAACATTCAAATCTCCAGACCTCTGCATCTCTACGATCAATAACTTTGTGTTTGTGCTTGTTTATGAGAACGTTTACTGCATTTCCCTGTTACAGAGAGTAAACTGATGTGCTTACAACATCATTCGATGCAATGTTTCATTTTTTTATTATCACTACCAATCTCAGGTGTATAGATTTCTGTATGTCTGAATATGAGCATTGACTGGCTGAAGTCTACAACTGCCCACAAAAACAAGAACTAGGCTTTGAGGAGTTCAGGAAATGCAACATTTGTGTAGTTAATTCATGATAACATGTGTAATAAAAGGTGACTGGTCCAGAGTAAGGCTTTGAAAAGTTATGGATCATAAAACACAAAAAATGCCACAAAGGATTTTACAGTTAAGTATTTACTTCTTATAATTATTTTAACTACTTCTTCCTTTCAAATTTACAAAGAAGAAGACAATGAAATCAAAAGTATCCTGTCATAACATCTCCAAGGCCCTCACTGCAAAAAACACAACATTTGACCAAGTATTATTCGTATTTTAGTTTCTAGTGCAAATGTCTAAAACTAATGTAAAAGTAACTTTTCGGGAAGACAAAGTGAATAATTCTAGTTTATTTCCAACCGTTCTAACAGAGAGAAAGATAAATGCTAATTTATTGATTTTTGAAGTTGTTTGGTCTCCAGGCAGTTAATTTTAAAAAACTTACAGAAAAAGAGGATTAACAATCTACGACTAAAAACAGGAGGTATGGAAACTAACAATGCCAAAGTTTGCAGCGACCACTTTCTAACAGGTAACGATCGCATCGTTTAAATCATAATTTCAGATATTTTATTGAACAGTAACTTAGAAAGACAAGCAATCATATGTAAGGTAAGATGTATATGTGAATGGTTGACCTACATTGTAGAAATGCAGACTCTACATACAACTCTAGCATGAATTTGGGTTTACAAAAGCTAAATGAATTACTTACAAATAGATCCCAGCACACAGAAGTAACATGATTTAGCTTATTTGCGTTAGCGATAGCATTGTCATCACAGACTAATTACTTAAAATGGCACATCTCTCTCTTCAACCAGGCAGAAGCAAGTCGACAGCCTTTTAATGCGTCTTCTGATCCTAAGTCTTTGACCCAACCTGAAACAAAATAATTTTAAAAACTTTCTTCTGTCTCGTTGTGTCATATGAACTCTGGGGTTCCAGATATTTAGTTATGTGGATCGTCTCGATGATACGTAAATCCTCAAGGTTATGTGACAAGCCTTTTTTATTGAGACAATATGGATCATATCCTAAATATACAAACATTTTTTTCGAGGTACCTCGTCGGTTCCAGCCCGTTTAGAGCGTTAGCTACTCGCTGTGATGCATTTTGCTGTTTTGACTCAGAGAAATCCACTTCCTGACCCCCATTTGAATTTCGCCCGTCATCCGGGTCATGTCTCTGCTTTGAACTAGAAACTAGACTAAAATTACTTGGTAAGATTTTGTGTTTTACAGTGCAGTCAACATTAACAATAGCAGTTGGAAAGAGAAATTTTAAATAATTCATTTTCACCTCTTTCTCAGGTGAAATTATTATTTTAGGTTGTGGGGAAAAAGCAAACTTTGTTTAATTTATCTGCCCTGAATTTTCCAAAGCCCATTTTTCTTTCTGCACTTTCATTTTCTTCATTTCATCCTGTCATTCTTAGTTAATAAATAAAAGGCTCTTCGGTTTCTATTGCCCAGCGTTGGCTGTGTTTTTTTTTTTATTTTTTATTTTTGGCAAAATGGGTAGAAACTTCATTACATTCAACAGAAAAATTGACAAATTAAAGATCAAGCTTTGGGTTCTAATGAGGCTCGCCTTTAAGCAGGTACTAAACACACTTTAATCCGTATTTCTGCAATGAAAATATATATTTTTATTGGTCTGGATGTAATTTTCTAGTTTTAAACACCATGTTTTCGTTTGCTGTAAGTGGAAGGTAATAATTAAGCTTTGAGAACATGAGCCTGTGTGTAATTATGTAGCCTGCTACAATCTGTGAGTTGAAATAAATTACCTCAAACTTCTTAAGTTTGCAGCACTATTATGTTGCACATTACCAGATGCAATTAAGCACATGTTTTCTGTTTATTTACGGATGTTCTGTGGCAGATTGAGTGAAATAAATGTTCTAATTTCTATTTAAATAATGAACAGTAGATACTTAAAAAGCAACCCCGATAGCGTTGTTCTCATTGCCAAACCAAGTAGTCCTCTTCACAAAGGCTGCAGTCAAGGATATGATTAATAATTGTCTTATTTATTAAACGTTCTCACAAGCTTTGTTTTCATCACCAAGCAAATGGTATGTAAACGGGCAAATTTGCAGCAATTATAAAAAGAAACCTTACAGTTGTTTGACGTGATCCAAACCCAGGTTTTCTCATAATCACGTCCAGCAGTTTTATCTTTTGATTCTGCTTCAAAAGTGAAACATAACAGCCTTGGGAGATTCAGAACAAAAAGCCTTCATGTCTTCGTCTCCAGGCCGAATCGATAAACCCCGGCAGATAGAGGAAAAAAAACACACAATGGCTTTTGTTATTTTTTTTCTCGTGGTTGATCAAAACTGTAAATGAGAGAATGAAAAGCAGCCCCACAGCTGCGCCTCATTGATATTGACGTTATTGAATCTGCTCTAAAAGCTGTCGGCTGCAGGTCTGTGCAGTGTCATGCATCGAAACAAGAGAAATATCGATTCAGTGAGATCCGGCAAAGCCGATGGGAACGAGGATCTCCTGGTGGCTCTGGGACCGGAGAGGAAACACCAGGTCATCCTTACTGTAAAACTTTCATTTTATGACCCTTAAAAATCATTTTCTGAACACTAAAAACACATAAATTCACCATCATACAGAAAAGTTACTCGAAAATGTACTATATAAATAAAATTACCTTACCTTACCTTAAAACATGATGGACTCTCACTTTGCCCAGACTTTTATAGCTTTTGTGTCCATGTTAGCAACGGATTTGACACCTTGGTTCTATCTATGTACCACCACCCATTTGTTGAAACTGGGATGATATGAAATTTATTTTCCGGTTTGTCTGTAAAGCTACACTTACGTTAAGCATCAACTTTAGCGCAGCTGCCCGCCATTTTTAATCTATCTGCTCACCTGTAGAAATACACCCGCCGCGCACTTCACCACCACCAAGCAGGAGTTCTGGGAGGAGAAAAGCTGCACCAGGCATTGTGTCAGTTATTTTAAGGATACTTATTGCAGATCAACAACCTTAACCAGTACAATTAATCAGTACTCAGCCTGCAGATTCAATATTCTTCTTCTTCTCTTTTCTATGCATTTGTTTTTCATATGAAAGCTCACATGCTCTTCACCTGTAGGAAAATAAAAAATTCAGAGTGCAGCTTTATCAGCATATAGGATTCTCCTTTTCAAGTAATGCCAAAGGGCTGAAAATCAATGCTCTCTTATCTTGTCAGCTGTCACATGACTGAACAGCAGCATGGAGTGTGCTTCTCCTCACAGATGTCAGGAGCGATTCATAAGCATGCTGAGAATTTTCTGCTTTTCAGTGCCTGGTCAGAAAATCAACTTGGTGCTGCACATTTTCTGAAGGCATTCAGGGTTTATGCTAATGAGGGAACTGGAACAATGTCATTCCTGCTTAGCAGGGAGTCCAGGAAAAAAAATAAAAAAAGGAAAAAGCATCATGCAGCCATGAATCTGATGTCATTTAGGGCAAATGCAACGAGGCAGTGCAAGCTTAGGTGACAGCGGAGAGTTGAACTGTGGGCAGAGTGTTAACCGAAAGCATCCGCGCTGACAATTAACTGGCATTTCACAGCCGCAGCGCACACCAAGCGCTCGCACAGAAACAGGGATATTTAGAATAATGAGCATCATCTATGCAAGCTGTCTTCCCTCTGGTTATAATCAGAAACCCACTCGTGCTTCCTCCCACACACAGAGTGTGATCTCGGTGCGGCATGAAATCACTGTTCCGTGCTAGACAAACAGCCAGCGTCACTGGCATCTGGACAACAGCTGTCTAACCTCTGTGTTGTTTATCACCTCGCGGCACTTTGTGTTTGCCTGATAAAATGTTGGTTGTTTTTACTTTTTATTTTTTACAGCCACATCTCTGAGATCTAAAGGGACGCTTTCAAAGCAGACAGAGATGAAGTGCGCTCAAGAAGTGACTTCTACAGTTGCAGGCAATTAAAATTCACCGACTCAAAATCCCTCAATAATCTCCAGACTTCACAATGGTGCAGAAGTAATGAAGTGAGTGCTACAGTTTATTTTAAAATGCCGTTCTTTTCCCTTTTTTTAGCAGACAAGCACAGCACAGCAACCACTTTAAGATGAATTGCATCATGCATCATGCATGAGCTACAACACGCGCCACACGGAGAGTATTTGTGGCTCTGTTAATGCGCAGTTCTGTTTCTGTTCAAACACACGCAGCCTTGCTTTCAACAAGTGATGAAAAGCAGGGAAAGAGGCCGGCTATGCAGGGCGAAGTGTGTTTGATGGGGTCAGCCGGCGTGTTGCTCAGCGAGACACAAGACAAGGCGGCTGCTGAAGGTCCGGATTTCCACATTCATTTGAATCAGTTCAGCGTTGATGTCCTGTGACGGTTATATTCAGTAAATTGGAAAGTATGTCAAGGTGAGTTTCAGCTAGCAGGTATGACATGTACTTCCCATTAAAGCAGCAATTTTGAGCTTTAACATTATAAGATTAATGTTATTTTATTCCCATCCCAGTTTGAGAGATCCTTTAGTCTCCATGGCAACCATTCAACTGTGCAAAACGCCTGAGTGGACCTAGCTCCGCCTTCGAGGATGGAGCCCCTCCTCAGAGCTGCAGTTTTCAAGTTTCCGACGTTCTGCCTCACAGAGCGGCTCCTTCAGACTAGCCAGTAGCAATTAGCAAACACTTGGTGGAACTGTGCATCGGCCTAGCTTGTTAAAGGAGATACTTCCCAGTGAAACCCTGGTAAAAACGTGGGTAAAGGGTTAACAGAGGAGCCATGTTGTGATGACTTCCTGAGGGTGGAGTTCTTAAAGGGACAGAGACCCAATTTCAAGGCATTTTAGCATTTCATAACATCTGAAGGTAACAGTTACTTGATTGTGTTGTAAGATGTAAAATAGTGTGCAAAACGGGCTTAGCTCCGCCTTCAAGACAAAGCTACATTTTCTGAGCCTTCCTCATAACTTCCCCACTCAGCTCCTTCAGACTAGCCAGAAGAAATTAGCAAACACCTGGTGGAACTTCACATCAGCTATTGCTCAGTAAAATGTTGGTAAAAATATTAAAGGATTAATACAGGAACGATGTTATGATGACTTCCTGTTGGTGGAGTTTCAGAAAGAGCAAGAGCTTCTTAAAGAGACAGACGCCCAATTTCAAGGAGTTAAATTACAAAGTCAACATTAAGAGTCCACTTTTTCTGATTTTACTCTTTATAGGTATATGTTTGAGTAAAACGAACATTGTTCTTTTATCCTGTGAACTTCTGACATGTATCCGAAATGCCAAGCAAAAAATTTGTATTTATTAGCAGAAAATGAGAAACAGTTAAGATAATGAAAAAGATTTAGTGCTTTCAAACCTCAAATAATGCAAAGAAAACAAGTTCATGTTCATTTAGAAACAACAATACTAATGTTTTAACTCAGGAAGAGTTCAGAAATCAATGTTTGGTGGAATAACCTCGAGTTTTTAAATAGTATTCAGTCCAGTGCTCTCTCAAGTTTTTCCAGTGCTGAATATATGCATATATGAAGCATTTTTCTAACAGCTGGAGGTAACAGTTACTTGATTGTTCTATGAAATTATTCTGTGTCTGGAAAACACATAGCACTGTCCCTTTAAACCCACATTTTGGTTTCCAACAAGAGCTTTTTTATTGATCTGCAGTAATATTTAATTTTTAATTGTGTTTTCATGACCTGTTTGCATAAAACCATCATGATTAAGATACATAAGGTATTAAAACATCAGTCTAATTAATCTAAGGTGTTTCCTTTGGTGATGGAGTTTTTAAAATAAATTTACTTTCCCATACTTTTGTAATTTATTGATTAGTTCTGTACATTCACCTGGTTGTTCAAGTGATAAAATGCTAAGACGGCCTCAAATAGTCAATCCAAAGCAAGGATAAGTTTTCTCTGTAAGTGAGAGTTCTCTTCTTGAACAGAAGATCTCTGTTGGAGGGCAAACTGGCTTGCAGCAGATTACACACCTGTCTGCAATCACCTTATCAGTGAGATGATTGCAGAAGAAGTGTCTGGAGATTTAAGGAGCTGTTGGGCGGCTCGCTGTCGCCTGATGGTCAGCCTTTCCTGTTTGAAGGTTGGTTTGGTTTCCACACCAGTTCCTCTGTCAGAACTCTCCTTCCTGCTTTGAAACTCTGTCCAATCAACACCTGGTTTTCCCTGATCTGTCAGATTTGTTCTGAGTGCCTCTTCTTCTGAAACTCATCTCCTCATCCTGTCACCTGATCTCCTTTTCCTCCATCTATTCCTCCTTTGAAACGGTAAGACATGCCTTTTTATTCTCTGTCCTGTGATTCTGCATCTGGGTCATAAAATTACATACAGAGATGCTCATTTTCCTGGTGCTTTTATATCGATACCGTTCAAATCTGGAGTAACCAGCTGTCATATGAAGACCTTTGAGGTTTGTTAAAGAACTTGGTGAACAAACGGCATCAAAAGACCAAGAAACACGACTTGAATAGTGCAAATAACAGCAGGGATGGTTCTAAAGTCTAACAGGAAGGATCCATGTTAATGCTACTTTGTGTACCTCTGACTGACGCTGTTCAGCAACAGTTTCATTCTAAAAATGAGTTTTTTTTTGGAAGCGTCACTTGAAGAAAAGCATTGTTGGATGCGTCTAAAGTTCAAGTTTTTGGGAACAGACGTTTAGTACCAGCTGTGAAGGAAGAGAAATATACCAAACACACCATGCTTACTGTGAAATATGGTGGCTGAATCTTTTCTCTTCAGAGTGGAAACTAGTCAGAGATGATGGGGAGGTGGTTGTAGCTGAAATAAATGTGCAGTGAAAGCTATAAAAGGATGTTTTAAAAAATGGTTCAGACCAAAAATTGATGTTTAGACACTCTCCATCATGTCTGAGCAATTCTGGAAAGAAGAATCCACACCCTCCTTGGTCTGTATTTGCTGGGCTGTAGGAGAAAATGGATGCAATTGCAATGAAAGGTTGTTAGAGTGAACATCATCTATTTTAGGATGAACACCTTTGCCTGTAATGCAACAGTTTGTGGAAAAGGTTAAGTCAAGTAGGCTGTAAATGTGAATCAGACATTGTTCATCCCCCATTAGCAGCAGGTCCAATAAAGCACAGTCCCTCCAGCACTGCTCCTTTCTGACCTGATGGATCCCTGCAGTTTAAATCCCATGAACTGCACGGTATTAGGAGCAAAAAGTTTGAAACTCTCCCAAAAAAAAAAAGCGTAGCTTTAAAGAGATGGAAGACCAATGACAAACTGAAACGAGTGTCAGCAATATCCAGAAGGTAGAAAATCATCCGTCTGTGGGAAACGGCTCCGGATGTTACACATCAGTGGGTTATCAACACGAATCAGAGTCTGTTTGACAGCTCAGATATTTGGGAGAACACAGCACAATGTGAAGGTTTATGCTGGGTTGTAAGAAAAATGTCTTGCTTGTTCTTTGGCACAACACTTCCAGTAATGGAAACTATCCAACTCACTAACTGCTACAAACGATTGTTCACCTGAAACGCTTCAACTTTAGTGACAGCGTTTAGAAAAGAATCCATATGTGCTGGTTTGGTGGAGGAAAGGAAAGCATTTAGTTCAACTGTAGCAGCTAGGCTTTAAAATTAAAAATAAATGCTAGGGAAATGTAAAAACCTGGGCAAAATGCATTCTTTTCTTTTTTTTTACCATTCCTTATTTCAGTTTCTCATTTGGGAACAGATCTCAGCTTTAGCAGTCATATCGACCGTGCTGGTCAAATTAGTCGTAGTTAAATCTGCAGTACACAGATAATACTAGTGAGTACACCCATCACTTTTTTTATTCCTTTTCATTGGAAAACAATTTGAATATATGACACTTTGATACAATGAAGTCAGTGTTTTCATCTCTGAGTGAAAATGCCCAATGTCGGAGACCGCACAAAAGCACACCAAGGGCTATAAAAGGCCCTCGGGCCACCCTTTGGTCACCCCTGGTGTAGACTTTATAATACTGCTTCATTTTAATAACTTAAATGCTTTGACAGGTGGAAATTTGGCCTGAATTATTCCCAACTGCCTTGAACTTGCATTTTAGTCGAGCTGGAAAACTGGATGCTAAAAGCAATAGGAATGCTAGTAAAAAGAGAAAAATACAAATACTCTGAAGTTCTGATTATCTGGTTTTTGCCTGCTGGAAAAATCCCCAGATGATCTTAAAGTACTTTTTATGTAGCTATAATTATCTACAGGGAACTTCAATCGAGCTGTAAACAAAGTCTGACAGGTTAGCCATTAGCAGTTAGCTTAAGCAAGCTGCGGAATCAAAAGAAGGAAAAGCAAAGTGACTTTTCATGTGTGTGAATTTGGTTTATTTGTTTATTACTAAATTATACGCCATTGTAAAAGCTCACCCATTAATTAAAAATACACAAACCGACCAAACTAGCATTACCAACCATTTAAGCAGAGATTGAAACAAAAAGCTGTTCAGTCTCTGAGCGAACAAAAAGGTTCAGGTCATACGTTTGCACCGTTAAAGTGGATTTCGGTGTTTGACTGGAGAGTCTGCAGAGGTATTTCTCCTGTGCGAGTGTTTCTGTAAAGGTCACTGTCCACACAGTGGTAATGACATGTGTTAATGGACCCAGACACTGGGCTGGAAGGGTGGATTGTGTTCAGAGGAAAGTAACAGATGTAGAGTCTTGTTCTCCAACCTCGGCATTTAGCTTTTCTTTTTTCAAAACAAAATGGTTCGTTCTTTGTGAACAAGGAGACTGTCAATAAAAAGAGCCTCTTACGTAAGAAAGTTATTGGATATCATTAAAAGTATGGATTTAAAAATGCTAATTAAGGCTTTTCACATACTCTGCTGCTTTGAATGGAAAAAGAAACATTTTAAGTATCTTGAAGCTTTTTAGGATATGTACGTATCAACAAATACCAAAAATTGGATCAAAAACCACAACTGCTCCATTATTCTATAACCTCTATGGGCAAAGAAAACAGAAAAACTGATGGCATATTCAGACAACAAGCCACCTAGATTTGAACTTTCGTTGGTGACCTCTATCAATACTTATAGTTTAAACCTTTAAAAACCTGTTTCCATCTTTAACCCTCGTTTAAACAGATATATCTGCCTATAGAAATGCTCTGGCATCTCAAACTTTTATCTTTGTGCATCTTTTCGTTCTTTCTGAATATCTTCTGCTAACCTTGGATATAAGTGAAGTTCATGCTCTCCTATTCATACACTTCATCTTATTCCATACTCCGTTTACTCATCCAAACAAACTTTCAGAAAACAGCCAAAAAAACTATTCTACAACTTGGTGTTTATCCATTTCTGATTTCAGTCTCCAGCTAATTGTACTGAAGCTTAATGGGTTAATTATTGTTGAATTGCCAGATTACCTGAGCAGAGAAAGAAATTTAGGGAATTAATAATTAGCAGTTTATGGTTGGGCTGAACAATAAATCGATAATATATGGACCCTCTGCAATTTATTGTTTGCATCCAGAAATGTTGTGCTTGCACGCAGTGCTGGGAGGCTAAAAGATGATTCTTTAGCCGCGCTGCCGATATGGGATGATTTCGTTAAAATGGAACCTGGAGATGTAGGTATTATTAATTTAGTGCAGAACCCCACAGGAAAGGGAAAGAATAACGCAGAAAAACCGTTGAGTAACAACTCACAACCACTTTTCTTGCTCTCTGTATCGACTACGATACACGGGTAGTAGACTACAGACTACAGTCTGTAGTCTGTTGTCAGTTTCCATAGCAACTGACAACACTGTCACTTTGTTTCAGGATTTAATACCAAAAACACTCAAACGTTTTCCACACAAACAGAAGATTCAGGCTGTTGCAGTTTTTTGTTTTTAGGCTTCATGTTTATTTTACGATTATTATTATGATCGCTGTGGCAGATTAGCTACCGCTGATGTAAGCTAAGCTAACACAGCGGTAGTTGAATAGCTAATTTAAACTCCTGCTCTACTGATGATCTGTGAGTTGGTTTTTAGATCACCATTTTTTTCTTCATTAAAACTTTTTCCTGACCTTGTTATATGGCTATTGCAGTCTTGACAATGAGTAGCAAAGCACTGCATCCCTTTTTCTTTTATATATTGGCCGTACATTTGAGATTTAGTGCATTATACTAAAAACTTAAGAGCTAAAACCAATGCTAGTCATTGTTAGCGAGCAGGTTTTTGTCCTCCAGCAGGGAGACGGGGGTGGGATCTTGCATCAGGCTGCAAGGGGTCCGTATTGTGAAAGACTTTAGCTGCTCAACTTCTCATGGCCAGCTGAGTAAGGTTGGTGGCATCAACTACTCACTCACTCTTTGGTTACCTAGCAACTCGCTCATTCTTTGGTTACCTAGCAGCTCGCTCATTCTTTGGTTACCTAGCAACAACCTGTTGAGTAACTCGCGCAGCAGCAGTTTAAAGTTTCGTCACCGTGCCTCATAACTGATTAAAAATCAACAGCGTGGAAAACTGTGGATAAAAGTAGAAAGGTGACTCCACCAGTATTTAAAACTCAAAAACTAAGCAGTAATTGCTAATATAATTACTAATATAAGATGCTTATATCGTGATGTTTTTCAGCCATATCATCCAGCCCTAGTTTATGGTAAAAACATAACAAAAATAAATCAACACGGTAATAAAAGTTGCAAAAATGCTAAGAAGTTTTGATTAAAATCATAATGTTTGTTTCGTCTACCTTTCAGCCGTTGATTAGAAGTGATGTTAGTGGTTTTAATGAGCAATACTCTGTGAACCATTGCCATGATGTCTTGATCCCTCTCAGGCAGGCGGTGACTGTTGCCTAATGTGATGCTCAGCTTTCTGAACTAATGGAGTGGATTTTTACAGTCTCTGTATTTAGTCCATCCTTGTTACCCAGATGTCAGCGCTGATCATTATAATGCTGAGCATGTTAACTGCAAAGTCACTTGGACACATTCATCTTGACCGCATTTAACCAAAGATTGAGCTTTTAATATTCACCTGACACCGTTTGGTTTATTTTCCAGGGGAAAACAGCTGTTCTGGATAGTTTCTCCAAATCATTTTTCTATTGTTTACATAGAAACTCCAGAAGAGTGCTGCTCACATTACTTCTAGACGCGTCCCTTTACCATTTCGAAGAAATAATTAACTACCAACAGTACTAATTAACGTCTCAGTAATGTAATTCTCAGAAGCGCTGCTGCTAAAATAATGCATAAATCTAATTACCAAGTTATGTAATTAAACAGAACATGGTGGTAATTCTGTTCTCCCTGGTGTTCCTGAACAGTTTGTGAAATGTAAACACTTTCTGGTTCAGGCTATTAATGTGAACACACAAAGAAAAGGCTACATAAATATATTTTAAATAAACATGTAGGTTTACACAACCATATGAGACAGCTTAATGTTATAAATATCAAAACAAATTGAATGTAGCTTCTTGTTTAAAGTTGGCAAGACAGCTAGCTTAAGGCTAATGTCTATGGAAAATCCCATTCAGTGCCAACAGTTTTCAGAATTCCTGTGATACAAGATTTAACAAGCAAATGCTAATGTGTGCAAGGTTACCATAATGTAGACATTTATTTAAAGCTTAGAAAACATATTGAGCATGCTCTGAAGGCTGCAAAATAAGCTCATTTGTTTTGCAAAACTGTTTTGTCCATCTGAACTGGTAACTTATTACATTATGCTAGTAAATGCAGTGTTAGCATACTTGATATGCATGTGTTGGGGAGGTCTTTGCTTGGTCATTGGTTCATGGGTCCAAAAATTGAGAGATGAAATGTGTGTGTTTCCTACCAAGAGAGTGAAACCAGATGAGAGGCCTCATGTGACAGCTGGATGTTTCTTCCTGTTAAAAGTGAGGTGTTGCTCTCCACTGTCACCACATGCCTGCTAAGAAACTGGGATTCTTTAGATGACTTATCTAGTTAACTTGTATGCAAATGTATTTGAATTTTTCCACTTTACTGGATTGATTTGATAATTTATGTGTCTATGAATTGTAAAATATCTCAAGAGGACATTGCTGCCCCCCCCCCCACACACACACACACACCTGTTAACTTCAAAGTTCTGTAAAAGTAAAAACAAATTTGCCTTTGGACAGCACCAGATCATAATTTTCATGCCGTTGTTCTTTTGTTTTTGGCATGCTAGCGTTCTGGGAGACTTGCCACAGTTGTGCTCTGATCACTCGCCTGATATTAGGCTGAACTTGGCGACTCGTTACGTTCTGCTTCCAGCGCCAACCCGACCTTTCCTCTGGATTAACCCGTTTCCATGGGTTTTCACTCCAATATATTTCTTTCTTTTTTTTTTTTCTTCACAAAAGCAGAGCGGAGTAAAAAATCCTTCGGTTTGTTTTCTTTGTCTTTCAAGGCTAATGCATAATACCCAGTTTAAATCGCCCTGTTGAGCCGTCAACACAGCGTCACTCCAGTCTCAGTCTTTTGCAGCTGATAAATTAATTCTTATGCTCCCAGTTTGCTCATTAGAGTGAGACATGAGTTAAGGAAGTTCTGTTTTACATGGCAACGGAAGATGACTCAGTCAGTTCAAATTAAATGCATCGGTCATGTTGCTTTGCCAAAATCAAGATCCTATGATTGTACTTCACCCACGTTAAGCTTTTTAAAATGTAACACCAAAATCTGTTTACTTTCATTTATTGTGAGAGGTGTGTTGAGTCTACCTGTGTGTAATATAGCAGATATTCTGTGAAGGTCGATTGTTTTGATAAAATAACTTCATGGAGATCAAGGCACAGAAGTTGTTGAGAAGTTCCAGGTTGACAGCTTCAGTTGTTTCAGCTGATGGTAACTAGATATGAGGAGAAAATCTGAGTGCAGTGATGGATCAGACCTGAACCTTCAAAGACGCATAAAGATAATTACAAAGTTGGCCTTCTATCACCTGAAGAACATTTCTAGGATTAGAGGATTAATGTCAACTGAGCCAGTCCCTGCACTGGCTCAGAAAATAGACTTTAAAATAATTCTGTTGGTTTATGAATCACTGAACGGCTGAGCAAAACATTAAAGATTAGCTGTTGCTGTATCAACCTTCCAGACCTCTCAGGTCTTCTGGTTCTGCTCTGCATCCCCAGAACCAGAACCAAAGATGGAGAAGCAGCATTCAGCGTCTATGCACCACAAAACTTTGGTTATTAAAAAGTGGACCAATTCTAGCCTTAATCAAAATTTTCCATACTTTTTTTATTTTGCCCTTGGAATGTAAAAAAAATTGTCTTTTGAATCATCTGAAGTACTTTGAACTGCTTTGCTGCTGAAATGTGCTTTAAAAATAAACTTCACTAAGCTACGGGTTGTATATAAAACTTTAAGTGTCTGAAATGTTTCAGCCGTAACTGGAAAAATATTGCAATTCTAAAACGACCAAGTAAGGGTCCACTGATTTTCTTACTTTTTGGAGATCAGGCCAATACTTGCATGTGAAGCTGATCTTATCTACTAGACCAAAGGTCTAAAAATTAACCACCGTCCTTTCCTGCTCTCCCGTGAGAGGTCATGTCCGCACAATAATCACCTCACTGCACCAACTCAGTGATTTTCTTACTATATTTAGCAACATTTCAGACAAAAAAATTGGTATTAGTCAAAATCGGAGCTTGGTAATCAGAGACTGGCCAGAAGAATGTAATTGGTGCACCGCTGCTACCAGGAAATGGTCGTTTATTCAAGCTGAGTTGCCAACAGGTGAACTGTAGGAGGTCTGATGGTATGGTTTAGATTATACCACATAGATATGTTGCAGTCTTCAATCAGAGAAACACATGAAGTTTAAACTGGATCAGAGGGAGGTTGTAGAAACCAATTCACTGCACTTTGGTGTTTATTTGTGAAATTCAGTTTTGCTCTTCTGTTTTTAAATACTGTCAGTTTGTAGGAGTGCCTACTTTTCCAAGACACCATCATTAAATGCATCTTCACTTTACCATGTTAGTCAACCAAAACAGGTATGTCTAAAATGATTACTTTCCTTTTACCATATTCTGTATGTATAAGCAAATAAGACAGACAATTGGTTAATGTGTGGTGCAGGGGCTGCAGCG
Source organism: Poecilia formosa (assembly GCF_000485575.1). Classification (NCBI taxonomy): domain Eukaryota; kingdom Metazoa; phylum Chordata; class Actinopteri; order Cyprinodontiformes; family Poeciliidae; genus Poecilia; species Poecilia formosa. The sequence goes on from NW_006800068.1 coordinate 236,597, forward strand.
GGACTGGAAGGTGTCAGTGTGCAGTCTCAGAAAAATAACAGTGTTCAAAGGCACTCTCTGTCACTGGCTTTTCTTTTCTTTTTTTGTTTCTGCGTCCGTGACTCTGCAGCCTAGCAACCGAATCTGCAGCTCCCAGCTTTACATCCTTCCTTGCACTTAGAGGCGAACTAAACTTGAGAGAATCAAAAACATCATTGTACCGAAGTTCCTTTGTTCGCTTTGCGAATGCGTACTGCCAAAGAACGATAAACAGACAGAACGAGCTGGTGTTGGTCTAACTTTCACTGGAACACATGAAGTCACTCTAACATACTGGGAATCATTAATCTATTCCTTCAGTTGGTAAATTTCAGGGTTGCAACGATTCCTTGAATGATTTGAGTACGTCAATTATTAAAATTCCTCGGAAAATTACCTGCCTCGAAGCTTCGTTAAATTATGTTTTATTTGATTATTTATGTTGCGCAATGCTCTACAAGTTGTTTCTAACTGCTAGCAGCATAACGTCCAGTTTTCAAGTTCAGTCTGGGGGGAATTTATTGATTAACCTGAACGTCACTGATACTCTGACAATAATGAGGATTAAGTTGTTACTGTGCTGCTCCGGTCAGACAACATCTTCAAAATCGTAAGCTATGCTCCACTGTTAGCATCCACGTTTACTGCATAAACGCTGAGCACTTCTTCTTTTTGATGGTGGTTGGCAAAACATTGAGCACGCTCTCTCTGTGTGACGTTATTGCGCCCTCTACTGTCCAAGCGGGACACTTTCAGGTCGCTTGCAGTTCACACTGGAGAACACAAACAGGTTGCATATATTTGGAAATGTCAACGACCGCGCCAAACAAAACAATCAAATATTGGTAATTGGGTCACAAGATTCAACATGGCAGCTTTTTGCATCAATAGCAAAAAACTGAGGTGGAAACATGTTTATTTTACAAAACACTCTTGTAAGAGTGTGTCTAAAGTCAAAGCTACATGTTGCATCTGCAACTCTACAGCTTAAAACAATGTTTGTAAATAGAACCACGAACAATGGCTACCTGGGCGCCGCCATGTTGGAATCTCGACTTTCCGACACGTTAACTGGAACGTCGTTACATCGGGGTTGATGCCAATCCCAACTCCTAGTTTGGACTTTAAAGGTAAATGAAACGTAGCAGAAACCATTTAAAATGACACCATTACTTGAATAGATTGTATTCCTTTTTGACATTTCAGAGAACAGGTGTTTAATAAACTGTTAAATGGCCTCCATAATGTAGAATCAAGTTATTCCATCAACTTCACAATGCTGTAATATTTTTGGGTTTTCTCTGGGTTCTGAAAATTTTCAATTATTTTTTTCTTAAGATCATTTTAGTCTCCAAGCAGCCTTGACTTTTAAGTTGAAAGGATTTAATAAAACGTGTGTGTGGGAGTCTTATTAAACAAACATTTTGTCTTATCTGTTAGTGGATTTGCAGTGAGCTGTTTTACTTTGCATACAGATAGGCTGAGTCTTGAACGTTATTGCAAACATTTGCTTTACAAATCAGGATGGTACTGCTCTGGAGGCAAAGTCAACTTACTGAGCAGATGACTTCTGTTTTGAGATTTCTACTTTTTCTATAACCATCACACGGATTTGATTGATTTATAGCATTAGTAGAAATAATAGGAGTGTTGCTGTTTGAGAAGCCTTGAAACCATAAACTGGGTAATGGGGTTAAATAGGCAACATTCATCCCTCTTTTGTTTGCTTTTAAAACTGTGGGATTTATGTTGAAGCTCTTATTTTGAAATGAAACCGGATGTTCTCTGTCATGAGGTGGGAGAAGTTATGGACCCGGCTCTAATGCCGATCTGTCTGACGTTATTACAGTCAGGCAGGTGCTTCCTAATTGCTGCAAGTCGGGCGGAGTTGAGAGGGGGAGGAGCTTCGCAAGTCACAGCTTTGCAGTATTGAGGCTTCGTGCGTGACGTCACGCTCTCCGCCATGATGGACGTCTGAACAATCTGCACACTCCTTTAAAGCCTGTCAACAACCGATATCTACCGCTTCAACTTAAAAAATCGACTTTCTTAAGTTGTTTACATTTTAAAAATGGTGAGCTGCAGAAACGGACAAGTAAGCATGATTAGAAAGATCAAATAGCACGTAGAAGGTAGCGTCTAACCGTCGGTAACCATGGAGACAACATAGCCTAGCATGTATGGAAAGAACTAGTTAGCGTCTCGTCTTTTGTTGGTGTTTAAGGTTGCTCTGGTGTAAAGGGAAACTCCGTTTATGACAGTGATTTAAGTCATGTGGTGAGAATTCAGGTCAGTAAATTGATCAACGGGTCAGGAAAGAGGAGCTATGGATCGGTTTCTAAGCTAGTTGTTTCCTACTTTGGAAATAATGCCGTCTTTGAGCCCCAACCAGGTGTGTTACGTTCACATACGAGTTAGCTTGACTTGAACAAGTAGAAGCCACGAATAAACTGGCAAAAAACAACTTTGGAAAACGATTTCAGTCGCTCTGTTCAACACTACTGTCCCTTATTTCTGACGTCTTGAGTGATTAAGTGGCATTGTTGCATTCCTGCTCAAATGGTTGCCATTGGAGATTCAAGGATTTCTTGAACATGTGCGAATCTGTCAATTTTCCATAGTTTCTTCATAAGTCGGCCAGCGGGTCACAGTACATTCACAAGACATGCTTTCAAAATATCTGATGTGCTTCAGGCTTTGTCAACAATGTTGCATTTCTTTCCGTGTGAATAAGAAACTGCCAGTCGGACGCAGGTGTTCTTTCACGATGAGCATTAAAATTATCAGATAAATCTGAATCTGGCAGACGCACAATAATAGCCTTTTTTTCTCCACTGTGTTTACTTGACACAGAAACTAGTCAGATATTTTCCCCTTGCTGAATCATACAAATGGATACTGATGACTGTCTGTTCAATTGATGTGGTGCAGCCTTTTCTCTTTTCGTCTTCCTGTGTCTGTCTCCAGCTCTGTTAAACAAACAATCACAGAGAGGCACACGCACACCCGAGATTCTATTAAGATTACCCGTATGAAATTGCACAAATTGAAAAAAGTGAAACTTCATCTTTGTCTTTAAAAGAGATGAAACCATGGGTTCTGGTCTTATCAGGCTGCGGAAAATAATTTTTTTTTACCTTCGACAGGAAAAAAAAGAATCAATCATCCGTCTGAGGATTGTGGGCGTATGAGTGAACCCGTTGCAACTCATTAAAGGAGGAGTAGAAATAACTCATGTATTTGCTTTGGTAGGTAGTTACTGAACAAACTTCATGTGGTAAAATGTAACGGCTAATTATCATTACCCTTGCTAACGTAGTAAACACCTCAATTATCCATTTTTGTTTGGTCCGGTCATTTCCAAAATGTCATCACTGTTTAGATTGGAAAACTTTGACTTTGACAAGCCTCAAGATGAAGGTAAAAGAGACTGTTCTAATGGATTAAAGTTTATCATACTAGCCGATAAGTTTAACCTTCATTTATGATAGATTAATTTTTGATGTATCCCATCTGGCCTGGAAGTGCCAGGGGATACGCCACAATCTTTCTGAAACAGCGCAGAAAATCATTGTTCACGATTCCTCCTTCTGTTCGCTGATTGGCCCGGATGAAATTTATCCTGAGAAATCGAGCTCAATGGCAGAAATCCCAGACGGCTCATTAAAAGGAGATGAGAATCAAGCAGAATTGCATAGGAAGGCAATGACCAAGATAAAAAAAACAAAAAAACAATTTCTACTCCAAAACCTGCAGTTAAGATTGATTTTTTTGTTTTGTTTTCACACCTGACTTCAATATAATCAGGGACTAAATTGGCAACATTCAGCTGCTGTTAGCTTTCACACTGCACTGTCAAACAAAACTTATTGAAAAACCTATTCCCTTCCTTGCCTGTGGGGGCGCTGCACCAAGAACCACTGAAGGAAACGATATGAATCCCTCTGAAGAAAACATGAGCGCAACTTCCTTCTTCAGAAAATATAAGCAAAAATGGAGTATCGTTATGGGGGATTTTTTCTGCCATAATTCGAGAGCACACATTTTCAGTTTGAAAGCAGGATTTCATATCTTTTGTTCTCAAAACCTGTAATGATTATACTCAAAACTTCTGCACTCTTTCAAATATTCACTCTGCTTTCTCAAACCTTTCTCCTCTCGCTCAAAACCTGTCTCTGCTCAGATCAAATATCCACCTGCAAACTTCTCTGGTCGCTTGCAAATCATTTTCTGCTTGCTCTTGAAACAAAAAGTACCGTTGCCTGGCAACCTCTCAGCCAATAGAATGAAAGTGTTGTACTGTGTGTGTGTATCTACTATCGCTTGTATCAATCTACGCCATCCAATGGATGTAGGGAGAAACAACGACCTCAGCTTTCTGCTCCATGTTGCACTAAACATCCACCAGCAGTGCTACTGATCACTAAATCTGAAGAAAACATGAGCACAACTTCCTCCTTCATGAAACAAACCTAAATGCACCAGATTTTAGTGGTTGTAGGATTTCTATTTTGTTTTTGGTAAAAGATCACGAGCAATTTCTCTTGCTAGCGCTCGACTCGCATGTTTCTTTTGGTTGGATTTACCCAGAATGCCTTGCGCTGTAGTCTGCTTCTTGCTTTTGAGGTGGTTTCCGGACAGACTCATCCAAACCCTCAAACGCTTCCAAACCTTCCATTTACGTTCTGTTCAGTAACCTTGGAAAACTTAACATTTCTTTGTGTTGCTAAATGCTTTTTTAGGAACATTGCTTCAGATGTCAGTCTTTTAAGGGTTTAATATTTTGGTTGATCTTAGTAAATTGTATTTGTGTGATGGTTGTGAAGGGTTTTTCTAAATGTAATCCACTGAATGAATCATCAGATAAACATGCCCAAAGCTTGCCCACAATTATCAGACATGTTTGACTGATGCAATGCCAATGAAGGCTTATTCTCTGGTTCTTGAGGGAAATGAATATCTTCAATAGGCCAGTTTTACCCCTACTATATTGTTTTTTATCCTTTGGAAAGTGTTTGTGTCATTTCCAATCACAGAACATTCCTAGGTTGATTAAAAATACATTTAAATATATATTTAATATTTTAAGTATAAAGATTTCAAATAACAGCTGCTACAACTGAATGAACTCATTTAAGATTGAAGGATTTCTCCAACATGGTTGAATGAGTAAAAGTGACACTCCACTTATGTTTGTGACGAAGGACTAATATCGTAACATGACATAAAGCTCAAAAATGTCTCTTTTGAATAATAACCCTCCTTTGAAGCTTTCTGTATTTATAAACAAATGCCAAGAAATGTCTTATAAATGTGTGCGGCAAAAAAAAAATGGTTCCCAGCTAATTTTTAGTCTAAAATTTCACTCAGTGTTACATAAATAAATAAACTTTCGATTACAACAATTAACAATTAATAATTAACTCAATCATGAAAAATTCCTTCCTAATTCAAAGCAAAGATGTTATTCAGAACAAATGCAAGAGATAACTGTTTTTTTTTTGGTTTTTTTTGGATGCAATTAAAATAAATTAAAATGAACTTTTGACATTTATGAAAGAGACGAACACACTTTCAACGTTTTTGATTCTCCAAGGGCAGAAGAGTTTCTGACGCTGCAATCTTTCATCAAACAGCTTTTTATCTTTTTAATTTTACGGGTCTCACCTTTTTACTGCAGCTTTTCTTTCTGCTGCTTCTCAGACTGAAATGCTTTTGCTTGTTAGTTTTGCTTTTGTTTCTGTCACCTCTGCTCTAACGCAAAGGTTTTTATTTTTAAATTGGCCTTCAGAGGAGAACGAAATGTTTGACTTTGGCTGCATAGAACGAAACGGGGAGAAACTTGCAGCTATTGGAAAATACCAGCAGGTTTTGCATCATGATCTAAATCTCGGCCTCCACTCACATTTACATCTGCTCTGACCTAATCAGTGATTTTTTGCTGTTGTGAATGCCACCATTGTCTTGCTTTCAATCACCCCAGATGAAGAAAGAATGCATACATTAATTGCATTTGCATTTTGACAGGTCTTCAGGGAAACAATGCCACAGTTTTTATTATTGCACCACATTTAGAAAGAAAATGTGGTGTCGCTTAAGATTTCATCCTTATTTTTAAATTATTCCTGATAAATACGTTTACCTGCTTTTGAACAGGTTCTTTGTGGTATTGACCCTTTGCTCGTGGCGTCACGCTCTCCAGAACTCCACCAACTGGATATAAACTTGTTTTCTTTGCATTCATTTTGACAATTTCTCATTTTCTGCAAATACTAGATTTTTGCTTGTAAATTTCGGATGCATGCTGTCAATAGTTCATTAAATAACAGAATAATGTTCATTTTACTCAAACACATACCTATAAAAAGTAAAATCAGAGAATCTGATAAGTGGTTTTTTGTTTTCCTGAGCTTATATTTAGCAGCTACAACTAAAATATATATTTAAGACTTTCAGAGTCTAATAATGACTAAAACTGCAGAAAAGATACAAACTAAAAGATGTTGAAAACATGGTAGCTCCTTTTTGACCAACGTCTTTAAAAACAACCGAGGCGTTTCTAAATATTACAAAATGTTTATTTTTCCGGCTGTGACTGACGGATGTTTGGTGTTAAACCGTCTCGCCCAGTGATTGATGAGGCTTGTACCAGATGGTAAACAATCTCTTACATTAGCTTGGATCTTTTTTTCTTGCTGTATTACATTAAACATCAATCTGAGATCATTGGTGGCTCTTATCGATGAAGCATCACTGGAAGCGACGTTATGCTAATGTGACCTTTTACGCCTGATTGACCTTTAATTTTCATCTTACACAATTGATGCGTATTTTTAGAGTTCATGTCAAATTGTACATGCTCTAGTTCGTCCACATGCCTGGAGTCCCGCTTTGACCAAACTGATGTTTTATGTCAACTCACCGGCCACTTTATTAGGCACACCAGTCCAACGGCTCATTAACCCAAATGTGGAATCAGCCAAGGGTGGCCAAGACGATCTGCTGCAGTTCATCTTGAGCATCAGAGCGGTGATTTAAGTGACTTTGAACATGGCATGGTTGTTGGTCTGAGTGTTTCAGAAACTGCTGATCTACTGGGATTTTCACGCACAACCATCTCTAAAGTTTACAGATGATGATCCAAAAAGGAGAAAGTATCCAGTGAGCTGCAGTTCTGTGGGCGCAAATGCCTGGTTGATGTCAGAGGTCAGAGGTCAGACTGGTTCGAGCTGATAGAACGGCAACAGTAACTCAATAACCACTCGTTACAACCGAGGAGTGCAGAGAGCATCTCTGAACGCGTCGAACCCCGAGGCGGATGAGCTACAGCAGCAGAAGAACCACACCTGGTGCCGTTCCTGTCTGATAAGATCAGGAAACTGAGGCTACAGTTCACCCAGCTCACCAGAATTGGACGATTGGAAAACGTTGCCTGGTCTGAGTCTGGATTTCTGCTGTGACATTCGGATGGTCGGGTCAGAATTTGGCGTCATCAACATGAAAACTTGGATCCATCCTGCCTGGTATCAACGGTTCAGGCTGGTGGTGGTGCAGTGGTGTGGGGGATACTTTCCTGGCCCACTTTGGGCCCATTAGTACCAACTGAGCATCATGTCAACGCCACAGCCTACCTGAGTATTATTGCTGACCGTGTCCATCCCTTTATGACCAGAGTACCCGTCTTCTGATGGCAGGATGATGCACCATCATCTCAGACTGCTGGGTTCTTGAACCCGACAATGAGTTCACTGAACTCCAATGGCCTCCACAGATACCAGAAAACCTTTGGGATGTGGTGGAACGGGAGATTCGCATCAAGGATGTGCAGCTGACAAATCATGTCAATATGGACCAGAGTCTGAGGAATGTTTATTGAATCTATGCCACGAAGGATTAAGGCGGTTCTGAAGGCAAAATGGTGTCCAACCCGGTACTAGCAAGGTGTACCAACAAAGTGGGTGTTAAATGTAGTCTGTGTTTTGACTTTGAAGTAATGTCCAGAATGAAATGGAAAGTCTTTTTTAATTTGTTCCTTTGGAAAGGACATAAAATGATACCTTACTCTTAGTTTTGCAGTGGATGAAAGGAAGAAAACCATTAAGCCTACACGCGGTACAACATGGTCATTATGAACGTCTGATTTCATGTGAAGGGAAACGATGAAATCTCAATATTACAAAGGCAGTTTAGAGAGAAACGTGTTAATCAGTAACAAAGACCCGGAGCAGAAAGGGCCCTTTTGGCAGAACAATGACTCAAAGAACACCCCCAGCTGCACAAAGGAGCAGCTGAAAAGCACTGCTTTAAACGGCCCAGCATTAAGTCCTGACCCGAATCCCACTGGAAAGCTTCGGAGAGACCTGAGACCTGCCCCTCCGCAAAATGACTGCAAACTTAAAATAGACTGAACAGCAGAAAATGGGAAGAAAGTGCCAACAGACTCCAAAACGGCTACCAGAAACATTTAGGAATGTTTTTTGTTGCCAAAAGTTGTGCAACCGAATGGATGCGAGAGCCAAAATATTCATCAAAAGTACATTTTTTCCTACTCCTGTTTCTGTATTTTTCGTTATGTAACACCTTTCCTGTTTTTGTGTTCTTGGATAAATTATCAAGGTAATTTGCATTCATTTAAAAAAAACCATTCAGGCATTTGTACCATAGCAGAATTCAATATATTTCATTTTTTCCACCGCAGCCTTTCCTCCTTTCTTATTTTTGCTTTTTAATTCAGCTTCACATATCGATTTCCTTCAATTCTGCAAGAACCAACACTCACAAGCTGTGTTCAATAAAAAGGTGGGAGCGTGGAAATATAAATACACCCAGCAAGTCAACAGTTTGAACACAGGGGCATGACCGTTATCACACTGTGTCCAGATCCCGATGCTCTTATCCAGGCCTCTCCTGCAATTACTGCGTCTCACTTCTGGCAGAGCGACACAGGAGAACGCAGGCTTTGGTTAGGATTGGATGAAATTTACAACTGGAGAAATGGATGTACATGCTTGTTGCTCCCATATAGGAAACTGGAGGCTGATTATTGGATCCGGTTAAACAAACATCAGCTGGTTACTGACTGACACTGACTTTAACGAACATTTCTGTCCATAAATCCTGGAACTAAAAGAGGAAAATGTCCAAGTCTGTTTTTACCCGATTGTCCTGTGGACTCGGTTCAATTGGAAACCAAAATTAAAACATTTTTTTTTACATTTTGGTGTGGTTCGCTTTCTTACCGCTCTGCGCCAAATGAACCAAACTAATTGAAAAAGCTGTTCCCCTCCTTACCTGTGGGGGCGCTACACCAAAAACCACTGAAGGAAACAACATAAAAACCTCAGAAGAAACACTTAACACAACTTCTTTCTTCACAAAATCCAAACTCTAATAAAAGACCATGAGCCATTTCTCCGGCTAACACTAGACTTCTGCCTTTGTTTTGGTTTTATTTACCCAGAATGCCTTGCGCTGTGGTCCACTTACTGGTTTTGGAGCGGTCTGCATTCGAACCGAACCAGAGTTCACTTTAATCGAACCGAGGCCAAGGTTTTTAAGCGGACCAGAGTTTGATTTCCATCCTCACCTCCCCAAACGAACCAAACTTTCTCGGCAAGTGAACTATAGTTTGATTAAACATGACTGGTGTGAATTCATCTTAGGATGAATTCACACCAATCTTCCCAGGCGACATCCCAAATTTCAAACTTTATTCTTTTGAAATCAAAAGTAGCAATTCTGGTAAAAAAAAAAAAAAAAGTCAGAATTATTTTATTTGTAACATGGCCCTAATTTTCTTCCGTAGTTATGCTAAAACGGATGTTTAAATGTCACAAACCTTTAGTTGTTGTTTTTGGGATTTGTCATGATGTCTCTGTATCTACTTCACTTCTTTTAATTTTTGTTTGTTTTTTGTTCTTTTTTTGGTTCTTAATTGGCTGATTGGGACAGTTGAGTTCAACGGCACTCTTTTAGGTCCAGAACCTTTCCCCGGCTCGACAAACTTGACCTTTGACACGCATTGGAGGAAACTGGACACTTTGAATCAGCTGTGTTGAGCAGAGAGTCTGGTAATGAATCCTGATGTGTTGAATAGTTCAGTTAAATTTCTGAGTCCAGCCCGCTTTTCTTTTATTTGGACTTTTATTTTTCTAAACGCGTCCTTCACCATGGGGCTGCCTCGGTTCATAAAATTCAAAACAATTCAAATTCAACAGTATTTAAGGGACAATTAATTCCAAATCCTCTTCATCATATTAACGGTTAAAATCACTGAAAATTGTTGAACATTTGTGGTGAGAACTGACGGCACTATTGGCTTTCATGAACAAAAAACCCGCATTATTCAATACAATTTAACCTGAGAAAACGAGTCGCCATGGCAACCGCTGAAAAAGTAATTACGGTCATTTATTTAGTAAAATCGGAAACAAAAAGAGCATCAAAAAGACCAAGGCTGCTGAAATGTTGAAAGTTTAAACATTTTTACTTTTCTATTAAATGAAATCATCATCATGATGAAATATTCTAATACCTTTAGTATTTATATTTTTACAGCACTGAGAAGTTCTGCTTTACATTCTGCTCTCTAAATCAACTCACAACTTTTGCATTATTTAGAGAAAACACTTTGCATCACTATTTACAAACATTATCAGTTGGAGTTAAATTCAAAGTCTGGATGTGCATTAATAATGAAAGCGTCCCTCGTTCTCCTCTTCAGAGTAAATCTCTCATGATAATTTTGAGACACAACAAGCTGAGTGACGAGATAAAAAGAGACGGATGGCTGCCTAATTCAGACGTTCAAGATTTATTCGCAGTGCAACTGTTTGTCCACCCAGATATGAGTAAATGTTGTCACCAGTGATTAGATGACAGAATCCCTTATCTTAATATTTTGCCCAAAAGTTAAATTAATCTGATGACAATTTAAATTCGTCCATCTTGAATTGTTTTCCAGAGACAGATCAGTGGAAAGTAGGAAAACATCAAATCTTACCAAGTATTTTTGTCGCATCTTGGTACACTTGAAATTAGACAAAACTAACTTGCAAATAACTTTTCAGTACGATATAAATTTTATTTAAGCCAATAATTCTTGATTATAGATTAAAAAGTACAAGTTTCTCTGGTTGGTTGGTCTGAAAATGTTTGAAATCATCAAATTTTGTTATTGGATGAAGATAAGCAGCAGTTTTCTAGCAATTATTTAATTTATTGAAAACAGCCCAGAACTTCTCACTACCACCACTAAGTGTAAGAAATATGAACTTCAAATCACAATATCTTGTGTTAATATTGTGATATTTTATTTGTAATGCGATTCTTTAGGCCACCAGTCGTACAAAAAGTGGGATTTGTATCATTAAGCTGCACACTGTAACATCATTTAATCATATTTTCAAATGAATTAATATCCATTTCATACTTTCATTGAAAAAACTGTGGAGAAAATGGTAAAACTGATAAGATGGACAGTTCTTAATGGGTTAAAATGTAATTAATTGGAATTTATCATAAATCATGCTAAGAAATTTATCAAGATAAACAATAAACGATCAAATAAATGCCCACCTCTAACCACCACCTTGCTTTACTATTTTTAAATGTTGTGATTTTTACACCAGATTTAACATCAACTCAATCCCCAGAATATTTTCCTTTGTGTGTTTTCTAATTTTCTGACATGAGCTGAATCATTTAACATATTTAATCCCTGGAGAAATTCAGAAATGTATGCAAAAGCTGCAACATCTGAACTCCGGGTCAGTTAGAAGTCAGTAAAACACCAATGTGAGCCAATTATTAAAGCGTCTCTGATTAGCAACACCTGGGTGGTGACACAAGCAGAGAGGAAGCATTTTGTTTTTCTAATGATAAAAACATGCCTTCTAACTGCCTCGTTCTGTTTCCACATGAGTTTCTAAACGTATAATTTTGGTGATGTTACGTATTTCTTCGCCAGCTCTTGGTTATGTGGACAAGTGAGGGAAGATAAGCCGGTTAGTTCAGGCGCCGTGTCGTCCGTGGGAGAGAATAGCTCCCTTTGGTGTGGGTTTCGGGCTTTGTAACTGAACCGACCTTTTTACATGAACACAATGTTGCATAACACACTTGAGGCACAAACCCAAAGGATGAAACAACCTCTTTATATCACCAACGTTTTTTATTTATTTATTTAGCCAAAAAAAAAAGGGAACAAGAGGAAATAACTGACTTATTGAACTTAAGTGAGAGTTGTTACTAAGTAGAATTTGATGTTCCTTTTTTACCACTATTATTAATATGCCTGGGATATTTAGATGTAAAATATTCTAAACATTTGAAATATTTAGAACATTTAAACTATTCTACATATGAAAAATATTTAATTGTAAATATTTAGAATATATTATTTTTTGAATAAGATTGATATGCAAATATATAATATATATTTAAAAATTAAACATTTAATATACATTTAAAATGTGTGAAATATATTCAGTATATATTTAA